>NC_057797.1:763727420-763730928 GCF_018294505.1 Triticum aestivum | reverse complement strand
GGAAGAAGAAGGGAAAGCCTTCAAAGTTCAATGCCTAGTATATTACATTTCTGAAGTCCTAACCCCATCAAAGCAAAGATACCCTCATTATCAGAAGCTTGTATATGTGATCTATATGACCACGAAGAAAGTTGCTCACTACTTCTCTGACCATACCGTCATAGTCGTCAGTGACGCCCCCTTATCAGAGATTCTGCACAACAGAGATGCAACTGGTCGAGTGGCAAAATGGGCGATTGAACTCCTTCCCCTGGATATCAGATTTGAGGCAAAGAAAGCTATCAAGTCCCAAGCAATAGCAGATTTCCTCGCCGAGTGGACCGAACAGCAGTTACCGTCTCAAGTTCACTTGGAGAACTGGACTATGTTCTTTGATGGCTCTAAAATGCTGAATGGTTCCGGTGCCGGGGTAGTGTTGGTTTCCCCCCGAGGAGATAAGCTCAGATATGTACTTCAAATTCACTTTGATTCCTCCAACAACGAAGCAGAATACGAAGCACTTTTGTATGGGTTGCGTATGGCCATTTCACTCGGCGTCCGTCGCCTCATGGTCTACAGTGACTCGGATTTAGTGGTTAACCAAGTGATGAAGGAGTGGGACGTCAGAAGCCCAGCTATGACTGGTTACTGCAACGCAGTAAGAAAGCTGGAGAAGAAATTCGAGGGGTTAGAGCTTCATCACATACCCCGACTGAAAAATCAAGCAGCTGATGACTTGGCGAAGATAGGTTCCAAAAGAGAAGCCATTCCCGGTGGCATGTTTTTGGAACATGTCCATGTGCCATCGGCTCAAGAGGATCCTTTCACTGAAGAAGCCCCACAGCCAAAAAGTGCCACGGATACGACTGAAGTCGAGGTCCCAGCTGTGGTCGACTTAATCATGGAAGTTCTGGTTATCATTCCCGACTGGACAGTGCCTTACATCGCATATATCCTAAGGAAAGAGGTACAAGAGAATGAAGAAGAGGCTAGGCAGATCGTCCGTCGATCCAAGGCCTTTACTGTCATGAAGGGACAGTTGTTCAGAGAAAGTGTGACTGGAGTCAGCCAGAAATGCATAACACCGGAAGAGGGTCGAATGATTCTCAACGACATCCACTCGGGGACCTGCGGCCATCATGCGTCCTCTCGGACCATCGTGGCTAAAGCATACCGAGCAGGCTTTTACTAGCCCAGAGCAAATGAAATGGCAAAAGAGATAGTCGACAAGTGCGAAGGATGTCAATTCTACTCCAATATGTCGCACAAGCCCGCCTCAGCCTTGAAGACCATTCCAATCGTCTGGCCTTTCGCTGTTTGGGGGTTAGACATGGTTGGACCACTAAGAACTGGCAGGAGCGGCTTCACCCATGTACTGGTTGCAGTCCACAAGTTCACCAAGTGGATCGAGGCCAAGCCCATTAAAAATCTTGATGTCGGCACTGCCATCAGCTTCATCGGAGAATTGATATTCAGATATGGAGTTCTGCATAGCATCATCACTGATAATGGGTCAAACTTCGATTTCGATCAGTTCAAAGCCTTCTGCGCTTCTCAAGGCACACGAGTCGACTATGCTTCAGTCGCCCACCCCCAGTCAAATGGACAAGCAGAAAGAGCAAACGGCCTAATTCTTAAAGGACTGAAACCCCGGTTGATGTGTGACCTCAAGCACGCAGTAGGTGCGTGGGTCGACGAACTTCCATCAGTTCTTTGGGGATTGAGGACTACTCCAAATCGGTCGACTGGGAGAACTCCGTTCTTTCTGGTCTACGGAGCCGAAGCGGTTCTACCAAGCGACCTGCTTCACAATGCACCACGAGTCGAGCTCTACTCTGAAGTCGAAGCAGAGCAAGGCCGGCAGGATGCAGTCGACCTTCTGGAAGAAGAAAGAGAGATGGCCATGATCTGATCGACCATCTATCAGCAAGACTTGCGTTGATTCTACGCTAGAAATGTGAAGAGCCGAGCCTTCCAAGAAGGAGACTTGGTCCTCCGAGTGGACCAACAGAAGCCACACAAACTCGCCCCTACTTGGGAAGGCCCCTTCATTGTTACCAAAGTTCTCCACAACGGAGCATATCGTCTTTACAATGTCGATCGCCAGATTGACGAGCCACAAGCTTGGAATGCGGATCTGCTCCGCCCCTTTTATACTTAAGTATTCACTCGGATGAGTTGTAATAAAAGTGCTTCTGTAGTTTATTTATCAAAGACAAAAGTTTTATAATTTTCCCAGTGATTGTTGTTACTTTTGTTCACATAAATCAGTCCCCCAGTGGGTGGCTTAGCTGCGAATCCGTTTCGCCTAAGTTTGTAAAAAAATCCTTGTCGAGTGGTGAGCCAGCCTCCCGCTCGGAGGCTTAGCTGCGAATCCGTTTCGCCTAAGTTTAAACAAAATCCTACCGAGTGGTAAGCCAGCCTTCCACTCGGAGGCTTAGCTGCGAATCCGTTTCGCCTAAGTTTAAACAAAATCCTAACGAGTGGTAAGTCAACCTTCCACTCGGAGGCTTAGCTGCAGTCCAAGTACTCGCCTAAGTTTAAACAAAATCCTGCCGAGTGGTGAGCCAGCCTCCCACTCGGAGGCTTAGCTGCAACCTAGTGTTCGCCTAAGTAAAAATACAATGTGCGCTCCACAAGGAGGACGAAGCATAGGTCGACTGCTACCTTCTCCTTCCGAGCTACGCCACAAATACAACATGCGCTCCGCAAGGAGGACGAAGCGCAGGTCGACTGCTACCTTCTCCTTCAGAGCTACGCCATGAAAATCCTACCGAGTGGAGAGCAAACCTCCCACTCGGGGGCTTAGCTGCAACCCAGTGCTCACCTAAGTTTTTGAAAATCCTACCGAGTGGAGAGCAAACCTCCCACTCGGGGGCTTAGCTGCAGCCCAGTGATCGCCTAAGTTTTTGAAATCCTGCCGAGTGGAGAGCAAACCTCCCACTCGGGGGCTTAGCTGCAGCCCAGTGCTCGCCTAAGTTTTTGAAAATCCTACCGAGTGGAGAGCAAACCTCCCACTCGAGGGCTTAGCTGCAGCCCAGTGCTCGCCTAAGCATGATGAGGCACAAGCCGATTGCAATTTGTGCTTCGTCCCTACCTGCAAAGGTGCATCACAAACACTAGCATATATTCCGAGTGAAGGACAATGATCGTTCGAAGGCGAATGCAAACATATTCAACGGTAATCCCAAGTTCAGATAACGTCCTATGGATTCGGAAGTGCTCAGGCACCAAGCCTGTTAAAGTTTATCGGTTACAAAAACCACTCGGCATTCCGAGGCAAATTTAAGGCATCAAGCATAGAAGTTTTTTACTCCTCCTGCGGAGGACTGGAAGGCGCAACGAACTCGTCTAGGTCGATTCCATCTGCAATCCGAGTGGCAGCAGCAATGAAGGTCTCCATGAAAGATCGGAAGTCATGTTTCTTGGTATTGGCCACCTTGAGAGACACCAACTTGTCCTCTCGCGCGTCCTTGCAGTGAACACGGACCAGAGACAGAGCAACGTCGGCACCACACCTGGTAGAAGA
>NC_057797.1:763721819-763726991 GCF_018294505.1 Triticum aestivum | reverse complement strand
TCGCCTAAGAGTTTAAAAATCCTACCGAGTGTAGAGCAAACCTCACACTCGGGGGCTTAGCTGCGGCCCAGTGCTCGCCTAAGTTTGAAAAACTCCTATCAAGTGTAGAGCAAACCTCCCACTCGGGGGCTTAGCTGCAGCCTAGTGCTCGCCTAAGTTTGAAAAATCCTACCGAGTGTAGAGCAAACCTCACACTTGGGGGCTTAGCTGAGGCCCAGTGCTCGCCTAAGTTTGAAAAATCCTACCGAGTGGAGAGCAAACCTCCCACTCGGGGGCTTAGCTGCAGCCCAGCGCTCGCCTAAGTACGGAACGCAACCCAATCCGCAAGGACGACGAGGCGCAAATCGACTGCTACCTTCTCCTTCGGAGCTGCACCACAATTACAAGGTTATTCCGAGTGAAGATCGAGTTCCACTCGACGGATCATCCATGAAGATATTCAACGATAAATCAAGTTCAGATAAGGCCTAATGGTCCCAGACCTCAGATCAAAGTACTCGAGCCCTCAGCTCGACAGAGTTTAACGGTTACAAAATCCACTCAGCATTCCGAGGCAAATTTAAAGTGAAGCATAAAAGTTTTTTATTCCTCGGGCGGAGGACTGGAAGGGGCGACGAACTCGTCCAAGTCGATACCGTCTGCAATACGAGTGGCAGCAGCGATGAAAGTCTCCATGAAGTCTTGAAAGCTGTGCTTCCTGGTATTGGCAACTTGGATGGTAGCCAGCTTTTCTTCTCGCGCCTCCTTGCAATGGACGCGGACCAGAGACAGAGCGACATCAGCACCACATCTAGCAGAAGATTTCTTCCATTCCGCCACTCGACTCGGGACTTCATTCAGTCGAACCATCAGAGACTCGAGGTCATTCTAAAGTGTCGTCCTAGGCCAGAGTGATGCGTCGATCCGCGACATCGCAACCTTCAGCCGAGCAAGATAGCCAACAACACTGGCAACACGAGACTCCAGTCGGAGCACGTTCATAGCAGCCTCGTCCTTCACAAGAGAATTGGCGGGGTCCAAGCCTGGCTCCACTCGACTGGTTTCCTCTTCGAAGCTCTGGCAGAATTCTGCAAGCACGATTCAAGAATAAGACAGTGGCCCTACGCAGGCTTGGTAACTACAAGACAGTCGGGTCGGAGCAATTACCTTCGAGCATGACGAACAGCTTCTTGGCGAGCCCACCGTGATAAGCCTCCAGATCGTTCCTCTTCCCCGCCAGCTCACCTACCTTGTCGTGCAGAGCCATCTTGTCGTTCTTCAGTCGGCTGATCTCTTGATTAGCTGTGTCGAGAGCAGTTTTCAGTCTGGAGTTCTCCTGTTCAAGAGTACCTACCGAAGCCAGTTTCTCTTCTGCAAGCTTCATTTTGCTCAAGGCCTCCTTCCGCGCTTCGGCAAGATCTTGATCCTTCTTCTTCAGAGCCACCTCCAGTTTATCTACAGAATGTCGAATGGGCGCAACATCAAGAACGGGCAAGAAAGGAAAGTCACTCGTCAAGAATGAGAAACCTCACCAGCCATACCTTTTGCTTCTTCTCGCGCCTTCTGCAGGTTCTGTTGAGCAAGCTTCAAGTCAAGGTTGAGCTGGATCTGTTTGTTCTCCAACTCAGTGTAGAGAGCCACAAGTTCACAGGATTTCTGCAAAAATCAGTCGACGGAGGTCCAAGATAAGTTGCTTCCGAGTAAGCAAGGGACAATGATGCCGTTTCTAAGACTACAGCTGAATCAAAAACATTCAGTAGTAGTCTCGGGGACTACACCCAGTGGGTGCACTCAGCGTGCCCCCACTGGTTTTGAAAAAAAAAATCGATTGCCTGCAGTCGACCGGATACAGTTTCATTCGACATGGCCTGACCAGACCGAGTGAAGAAGTATAACTACAACAACACAATATAAAGACTACAGTCGACTGCCAGCAGTCCACCGTAGTCTCGGGGACTACACCCAGTGGGTGCACTCAGCGTGCCCCCACTCGACCAAAACTTAACAGACACACCCAGTGGGTGTACAGGTTTAAAGATCTTCGGAAAAGAGATTCTTCAGACAGCATACCCTAACAGAACAAGCAGTGAATCGACTGACCTGGACGTTACTCTGAAGAGCTGAACTCGCGTCATAAGCTGCTTGGCTGGCTTCTCGAACCACCTTGACCTGCTCCATCATGATCCCTGCCTGGCGTATAGCTTCCTTAGCTGCACCCACTTGGTCCTCAGGGACGTGGTGTGTGGCGAAGAGCGAAGGCGGATTTGCGGTCGACATCGAGGACCGCACACTCGTCAGAGGATCGGCGAAAGTCACGGAAGCCCGAGTGGTATCACCACCGTCTCGAGCTACGGCCTCAGGCGCCCGAGTAGATTGTGGGGTCTTGCCAGCCGACGCCTTCCTGTTCCGTCTCGTTCTCAGCGGCGCTTCGTCGTCATCGTCAGGAAGGTTAATAACATGAGGAGGAGCTACGAGAAAAATTAAATCGACCAGAGTTATAAGAAATCGTCAGTCGACACAGGGCAGAACATCAGTAATCATACCAGGGTTGGAAGTAACAGCATCTTCCATCTCTTGATCATCGTCCTTGACGGAGATCTCAGAAGTAGCAGCACTGCAAATTCCGAAAGACAGTCAGTTGGCTCAATGAATCGACTAAGGATCTGTCCACGGTCGACAAAGGAAAACAAGTTCTATTATTACCCAGAAATGGTGGGGACAGTCATCTTCATCTTGGGCAGAGCTTTGGGTGGCTTGGACGGCACCGCGCGTGGGTGCTTGGGAGCTTTTTCAGTCGGCGCTGGAGAAGAGGTCCGAGGGCGCTTCGACGACTGCCCAACAGGAGCAGTCGCCTTACCACGTTCCCGCTCAGGGTCGTGTGTAAGCTTGGATCGCCTTTCCAAGCGGGGAGGTTCAGCTTCCTCCTCCTCCTCTTTGCTGGAGTCGATGTCGTCGTCTCCCTCTCCTTCGCCGTCAGATTCCCACTCTCCTTGTTCGTCTCCACTTTCGCCTCCGCTCGCCTCCCCTTCCTCGGCCTGCTCCTGCGCTCCATTGGGTGTCGAGTACATCTCTGTAGTTGCCTGGAGAGCAGCAGACGAGTCGAAAGTCAGTCGACCGATTCAAAGAGAGCAAATGAAGAAAGCAAGATCTCAGTCGGGAACTCAAGGTCAGACCTGGTCCACTTCGTATGTACTGTCAAGCGGAGGAACCCTCCTGGCTCCTCGGGGGTTGTCTTTGTTCCCTGTGATGCTCGACAGCCACCCTTCTAGCACCTCGTCAGTGACCTCCTCTGGGTGAACCCGAGTGGTGTCGTCGAGACCCGAGTATAGCCACATCGGGTGGTCACGAGCCTGAAGCAGCTGGATGCGCCTCTGAAGGAAGACCTCCAGCAAGTCCATGCCGGTCACGCCCTCTCGGACAAGCTGAACCACTCGACCAACCAGCACCTTGACTTGCGCCTTTTCCTCCGGCAACACTTTCAGAGAGGCAGGTTTTTGAGTTCGGTCCAAAGAGAAAGGGGGGAGCCCAGTCGACTGCCCTGGAGTCACCTGGTCTTGGCAATAAAACCAGGTCGACTGCCAACCACGGACTGACTCGGGAAAAGTGATAGACAGAAAAGAATTTTTTCCCCGCATCTGGATCGCCAGGCCCCCGCATAGCTGGATCACTTGCGTCCGTTCGTCACTCGACTTGGCTTTCTTTACCGATTGGGAACGGCAAGTGAAAATGTGTTTAAAGAGTCCCCAATGAGGGCGGTAACCCAAGAAACTTTCGCACAAGGAAACGAAGGCAGCCAGATACACGATGGAATTGGGAGTGAAGTGATGGAGTTGCGCTCCGAAGAAGTTCAAAAAGCTCCGGAAAAAAGGATGAGGAGGTAGAGAAAATCCGCGATCGATATGGGTGGCGAGGAGGACGCACTCACCGTCACGAGGTTGGGGTTCGACTTCTCTCCCCGGGAGACGCGCAGCTTCATGGGGAATGACTCCCCCCTCGACCATGTCATCAAGATCTTCCTGCCGAATCACCGATGGCATCCAGTCGCCCTGGATCCAATCCCTGGGCAAAGCAGTCCTCGAGGAAGATCCGCCCCGAGCGGACTTCTTCCCCTTCCCCTGCACCGCCGCCTTCTTCGCGCGCTCCAAAGCCGACGTCTTGTCCTTCACCATCGTCGCCGGCAAGGCTCGAACGGACCTACGGCGCTAGGGTGAGAGCGGAGGTGGCGGAGGACCTTGTGAAGGGAGAGGGAAACGCGAGAGCACACTGTTTGGGAGCCCCGAGCCGGTAGCTTATAAGGGGCCGCTTCCGAGTGGCTGACCGGTAGGCCCAGGCAATCCCGTCAAATCCCGCAACAGGCGCGCACGCGGCACGTGGCAAAAAAGGTGGCGCGGGAATCGAGGAGCTTCCGTCCTATCCCATCTGATTACTGCGGCCGCCCCCGTCCTGCTCGCTTCCCGAAATTCAAATCCCGCAAAATCCGCGGGCTGCAGAACAACTCATCAAACAGAAGATCCCGCTCGTGCCGGCACTCGGTATTTCACAAGTAAGGAAATTCACTCGACGAGAGACCAAGAATGGATCAAGGTGACCGAAAGAAGTTGACAACGTCATCCGTGACAATTGATCTAGTACAAGACATACATATAACGCTAAGAACCAGTCGGAATGATCCCCAACTCCTTCCCCACTCGAACCTCGATCCATTCGGGGGCTAATGATGAAGCTATGTACCTAGGGTAGGGGCATGGACCTGTCCTAAGAGCCCTACCCAAGGACATCCCTAGAAGAAGTCACCTTTCAGTCGACTTGAAGGTATCCCACTCGACGGATTCAAGACACTCGACCAGGAAGCTATCACTCGACCACGAAGCCAACCACTCGACTGCCAGGAGATCTAAAGTCACTCCGCAGGCAAACGGTCGGCCATTAAGTAGTCTTTATGGTCATCATAGCACTTTATTAGGGACGTTACCAGTAACGCCCAGTCTTAATGTATTTTAACCCTGCATTACTAAGGGCAGGAGAGGTCTGGCGAACTCTATATAAGCCACCCTCCTCCTCAGTAGCAAGGGTTCGCACCCCGGTTATTCACACACTCATAATCCAATCGACCGCCTCCGGGCACCGAGACGTAGGGCTGTTACTTCCACAGCGAAGGGCCTGAACTCGTACATCCTAGTGTGCTTACAACCT
>NC_057797.1:763715620-763721536 GCF_018294505.1 Triticum aestivum | reverse complement strand
CCCCCCCCTACATCACTGTCAGAGTTAGAACCACGACAGCGGTGAAACTCGTTCCCTTCTTGAAGGCGTCGTCACGGCCCTCATTGCCCATCGTGTTGCTCCAGAAGAAACTCTGACCCTCCGGTCGGGCGGTGGCGGTGTTCCGGTGTCGTTTCCTTCCTGAAGGCGCCGTCTTGGAGCCCATGGTTCGTCGTATGTGGCTTCATCTTTTCGCGGTGGCATGTTCACGGCTGAGGATCCCGGTTGCTCTTGTAATGTTTGGGATGGTGTTGTTGCGCTCAGCGCCTATGTATCCTGCCTTGGATGTGTACGTGTGTTGTGGTGGCGTGCGTCTGTAACGAGTTGTTGATGATCATTGCTTTATATATAAAGCAAGGCCAAAGCCTTTTTGAATAAAGCAATAGGCCTAAGTCTATAGCCCCAGCTGTCCTAGCCATGTCTTCACACTGGCCACGATGGAATCTCATAGGTCTGGGGGCCTAGCATTGGCGTAAACTATTAGGAGCACTGAAAAATGCTGAAATTTTCAGTGTGAAAGTTTTAGAGGGGACGTAGTTTGGATCCCAACACGACTTCCACAGCTAGGATTGCAGTGATCATAGAGATTTACAACATACACAGAACTTTCATCACACACACACGCTGCTGACATTTAGCAAACACACATAAAATAATGATGCATTGTACAAACTGAACCTCATTGTATCGTCTAACACGACACTACTAACCTTATTGTCCGGTTCAACATGGTACCAGCACTACTACGAACATCCGACGGTTGGAAACAAACCATCCCCATCGCTGTCGCCGACAATCATTTTTCTCCAGATGGAAAATATAATCAATATCATTGTCTTGGAGATTGTTATAACTTCTTCTTCCATGTGGTTCTGCCCCTAACAATCTCCTCATGCACATCACCTGCTTTCAGTTGCAGAAGGTGCGTGTACTTTGTTGGCCATTGCTGTAGTGCACCAGCCAAGCTGTGGTGTCCATTGATGACTTCTGGCAAGAGTGAGGGTCCCCTCACCATGCTAACGTTCTCGCTTGGCGAAACCGAGTCCTCGTCTGGCTGGCAAATAGACTGCACCACATCCGAGCTCCCACACTCCTTCCTGTATTCCAGTATGATGCTGCTAAGCTGGTGGTGCTGCAGGAACTGATCGGGGATAGTCTGCACACGATCAACAAATAAATTACTATCCTCTTTGATCCATATTAATTATCGCTGATTTAATACAAAGTTCAGAGGGACTATGTGTCCCGATGAATTAAGCAAGGGTTGTATTTAGTTGTGTTTTTTTATTCTTCCGCCAGGAGCTCTCCCAACCCAACTACTCCGTCTGTCTGAGTTTATTAAATAATAGAATATTAAATTTGACTATAAATTTAGGGTCAAACTTGCATATAAATTTGACTAATAAATGTTAAATAATTCAGTACTCTCTCTGTTTGAAAAAGCTTGTCTCAATTTTGAATGTATCTACCACTAACTTCGTGTTAGATACATTCGTTTGAGGGACAGACTTATTCGGACGGAGGGAGTAATAGTTAGGACTGAAAGTTGTACAACGATGAATACAAGGGTTATATATGCTCCCTGCTGGAGAAAAGTTGCGCGGTACGTATATTATTATTACCTCAAGCATCCAGCGTACATATTTGACATTATTGACGTGCTGGTTCATGTCCAGATCGCTTCGTTTCGGCTGCAAAAAATATCCAGTCATAGATAGATGTGAGAAACAAGGCAACAAAGCACGACAACTGCAGACAGAACGATCTTAAAAAAGTGCCTAGGAACGTCAGACAAGTTAACCGAATAAACAAGTTAATTAAGCCTAGGAACGTCAGGAAAGGTGTGCATCAAATCAAACGAATGAAGCTTATTACCTTCAAGTCAGAGTCGACGTGCTTGGCGTTGCTGTCGAGCTTGATGATCTTCTCGGTGGCCTCCTCGCGGATGGCGTGGCGGTCGATGAACCACGGCGAGATCTCGCCCCTGACTTCCTCGGGCATCTTGGACAGCCTCCTGGTGTTCTTGTTCATCATCACCCATGTGCTGGTTGCCCGGACGTAGATGTTGCCGGAGCCGCGGCCGCGGATGAGCCAGTCCCGCCGCATGCCGTTCTTCCCCGACGAGCCAACCCAGGTGTCAATCTCCAGCACATCACCCCATAATGGGTAGTGATCGACTTGTACGTGCATCCTGGACACGACCCAGATGAGGTTGCTCTTGATCATGCCGTGCGTCGCGCCGAAGCCGTCGCCGAGCAGACCCGACATCCACACGTGGTTCAATGCCGTCTCCTGCTTGTGTGCGTGCATGCATGCATATGTGTTATGCTTCGTCGACGACGTGACTCAGAAATGAGCCTAGCTAAACAAGATAGATAGAGCACGTCCGTACCTGGAGAAGATTAAGTATGGTCTCGAGTGTGGCCGTTCTGTCAGGGCCAACCTCGTAGGAGCGCACCACCACCGTCTGCTGGTACCGCACGCCGCCCTCGACGATCTGCGCCTGCCGGAAGGGATCCTCGGCCTGCTTCTCCGTCGGGATGTTCTGCCGGCTGCGCTCCCGTCCGTCCGTCGCCGGCGCCGGCGCCAGCAGCGGGGCGCTGAGCTCCGCCAGCGTTTCGTTGATGGACGTCTCCAGCGCCGCCCCGACCTGCAGCGTGGCGCGGTGCGCGGCCCCGTTGACCCTCACGGCCGCGTTGCTCCGCTGCTGCCCTCCCCTCTCAGACGAGGAGCATCTGACGAGCATGCGCGAGGAGTAGCATCTGATGAGCACCCGCGAGGAGTAGATAGCACCCGACGACAAGCTTGTGTTAGCCATGCAGATGTGAGCAGAGAGTTGCACCTCACTAACCTCCTGCCTTGTTCGTGGGATGGGTAAATGATCAATTGAACATGGAGATCGATCATTGCAGCAGTGGGTTTCTTATAGTGGCGCAACGGCGGATCTCACAGTGGGTTTGGTAGTATTCGCTCCCGAGGACAAGGAACAAGAAACTAAACTGTCCTCTTGTACCTGCTTCGCTACAAGCAATGCTGCAAACTCCGCATACTTCGCTGACGACAGGAATTATATATTGAAGCGAAATTCATCCGGACAAGAATGGCGTGCTCATTCCCTCCTGCTGCACTTGTTTTTGGAGTTGTAAAAACTAAAGTTTTGGTACGGCGCTCATATACTTTGACGCCTCCGTGTTGTTGCAAGGTGCCTTGATTTTTCCATCACAAGAGTATAAAGGGACACCTTAGATTCTTTTACAATAGAATACAATCCAATGGTATGAACAATTAGATCATGCGTGGGAAGGCTCACGTATATTCATTGGTCTAGAAAGTCCTACTGGCTATGTTAAAAAAAAAGAAAAACGTTTAAATTAAGCCACTTGTTTCCACGTCGGGTAAGCCGCCTGGAAAGCACGACACGTGTCCAGCCCCACGCGTCGCTGGCAACCGCCCAACCTTATCCTCTTCTATCGTCATCCACACACGGGTCATCTTCCTCTCCCGCATCTCTCTCCCTCGTCTCTCCCCCTCTCGCCTCTCCTTGATGCAGACACCGCCAGGAGGAAGCAGAGCCAACCGTCACCACCGCCGGAGAATTGCTTCCCCCCCTCTCCCTCCTTCCTGTCGCGTTTGAGGGATGCTCCAATCCCCGCCGCCCAAAGCCATGGAGAGGAGAGAGAGGTGATGGAGCTGCAACGGAGGCAGGTGGTGCTACGACTGAGCACCGCCGCGCCAGAGACCACGAATCGAGTGTAGCTTCTGCGCCGACCACCGCCCGCCATGGGCGTCTTCATGAGTTGCAATGGAGCACCGCGCGGTGTTGCCATGGTGACTGCGGCGAGTGGCCGCCGGAGACGCTGCAACTCCGGCGATGTTGCCTCGAAGCTGTCAGGGAGCACCGCTGGTGTTGCAATGGAGCAACGCCGGGTCGTCGGAAGCATACCGGGCGCTGCAATGGAACTTCGCCGGAGTTGCAATGAAGGTTCGTCGGCGTCTATGATGCTGCGTTGGAGCTCCGCCGGGGCTGCAATGGTGCTTCGCCGGACGCTGTCGATGTTGCATTGAAGCAATTTTCGCCGCCCAGTGCGCCACGAGAGCTGCAGTGAAGTTTTGACAGGGTGCCATTAGCGCTGCGTTGAAGCGTAGCGTGGTTGTTGTTGCCGTGGCGTTGCAACGATCGAACGGCTACAAGCGCGCAGATCCGACGGCTGGCTAGGCTCAGGAAATCATCCGACTTATTTGTAGCGGCCGCCTAAAAAAATTATCTTACTACTGATACCACACCGCGCTTCACTAGTAGAATCGTGTATTAGGCTTTGTAGTTTGCATAAACTTTCACGGTTTAGCTAATCATCATCTATATGTCAGATTGTCCACCACACAATCAGGGCTAGAAGGTTCATGCAAAAAGTTTTGTTTTGTTAGCGTGTGCGGCGTCACGCCGTTTTGTCATATCACGATTGTGCCAAATCATATTCGATCAGCGCCTTAACCACCAGTTACAAGTGTTCTCGCAACCTGGCACAAACCCCTGTTCAACCTTGGGCTCGCCTCATTGAACTCTTTTTTATCGCACTATACGTGACGCCTGAAGCCGATCTCAATGGGCTGGTCTAAGGCAGTTGTAGGCGAAGCTCGTCCCGGTTTTCGGTTTTTGGGAAGCTTCAGGTCATTTTATTGGTTTCTGGACCGGTTTTTGTTATGTTTTGTGCGGGTTTTTTATTTCCAGTTTTGTGTGTTTTTCTTTTTTTTCAAATGCCTGATTTAAAAAATAGCAAAAATTCATCAAATTTTGTGAAACTTTTTTTAAGAAAATGGTGAACTTTTACAAATGCTTAAACTTTTTTCCAGATTTATGAAAAATTTCGTATTCATGTATGTTTTTAAATTTTTATTAACTTTTTTCAAATTCATAAACTTTTCTATTTTTATGTATTCTTAAAACTCATCAACTTTTTCCATTTTTTTGTTTTTTTTTTTTGCAAAGTCATCAGTCAACCTTGCCATTGGTCAACTGAGAACTAAGGGCCCGTTCGGAAGCTCTCCAGCTTCTCGCGGAGCTAGTGCCAGCTGGCTTCTCAGGGGAGCTAGCGAGCGTTCGGCAGCGACTTGGTCCGCTGTAGCGAGAGAAAACGGTTCGTGCCCAGCTGTAGCGAGAGAAAAACGGTTCGTGCCCAGCTGTAGCGAGAGAAAAACGGTTCGATGGCACTTCGGAAGGGCATTCACACGTAATTTGGAGCAACTCCGGCTTGTCCTTTTCACGAAGCTGGGCGATAGCAGCTCCACAAATTTGCACGCAGGTCTGATCATTCTCCAGAAGCTGGATTCCGGGAGCTGAGCTGTTCGGCTGGCTAGAGGAACCAAGGAACGAGTGAACCAAGCGAAGTAGGGAACCGAGCGAGTTGCTTGCCCTGTTTATTGGGCAGGTTCACGAGTGAGCGGCGCGTGAGCACTCCTACATCTGGCGCATAAGGCGCCATTTAGGAGCACTCTGCAGTCTGCTACTTGGCGTAAGGCATTGACTAGGAGGTCTCCTCCGTGGTTGTCGTTGCTTCTCCAAAATCACTAATTAAGAGGTACCCTCTGCAAAGGTCATTCCAACCTTTTCCGGCACTAACAAGTGGCGCACTATTTTTTTCTTTTTTTCAAAGATTCATTTGCTGAACCATGTGTCCAAATCATGGACCGTGTTCACTGTTGGATTTTTCGTGTCAAGATCTCTCGTATATCCCATGTTAACATATTTGTATAATTTTTTCCTGAAAAAACCAGAAATTAAAAAAAGAAAACCCAAAAATAGAAAAAGAAAACTAAAAAATCAAGAACCAGACAAAAACCTCAAACCAAAAAAGACCGAAACCAGGAAAAATCATAACAAAAATAGAACTGAACACATGG
>NC_057797.1:763714203-763715291 GCF_018294505.1 Triticum aestivum | reverse complement strand
GTCCGAGAAACACAAACTATGATTTTTCTTTTTCAGTAAGTACAGTTGTGCTTCTCTCGTGGAAGCATCAGGTGTGTTTTTAAGCACATCAGTGATTTTCACATTTTGAAGAAGCACACGCTCAGCTTCTCCTTTCTTGTGGGAGGCACAATTGTGCTTTTGTATTTTTGGGACACACAGATGTGTTTCTCACGAAGAAGGAAAAATTCATCAAAACCTGAAGAAAATCAATTATTAAAGCCAAAACCAAAAAAGCGCGTGCAACAAAAAGAGAAATTCTTGGGGAGCGCCTAGCACATGGCAGCTGGGCACATCGCTTGATGGGTTCACAGGGCCCAAAAAAGGTGACCTATGCAGGAGCCCCCGAAAGGGTACCCGTTAGATAGTTGTTCCCCCGTCCCAGATGAACCCGTGTGCGGCAAATATACGTGCCTTCCTTCAAGGCTACTCTCGATAGGCTGACCCAGGGTTTCTGTTTTTCTCTTACTTTTCGTCTCTTTTCCTTTCAGAACTTTCAATAGAAATTTACAAAAACTTTCATATCTTTGTTTTGGTTTTTTGTTAGAATGTGATTATGTTTTCAAAAAATGTTCATTCTGTATTATAAACATATTGAACAAGTATTTGAAAAATGTTCACAACAAAATTATAAAAATGTTTAATATGTACTTTCAATATGTTTGATATGGTAAGGTGTATTATAAATATGTTTAATATGGTAAGGTGTATTATGAAAATGATCATTCTTTATTATATATATGATCAATATGTATTTTTAAAAAGTATGTCAAGTAATGAAAATTTTTGATCATGTATTATAAAAATGTTCATTAATTTGGAAAAGCTTCATAAAATTGGAAAAAGATTCGTGAATTTGAAACAAGTTCATGAATTTGAAAAAATTTCCAAAGATAAGAATAAATTTCAAAATTTGAACAGTTTTTAAAAAGATTGAACATTTTTAAATTAAAATATTTTTTAGGAAATCAAAACCAGTTTACTACTGCGCACCCGGGTCACTGTAGTGTAACCGGTTTGCTACAGTGGTACGCTATACTACAGTCAGCTTGCGACAGTGCATGTTTCAC
>NC_057797.1:763686939-763713828 GCF_018294505.1 Triticum aestivum | reverse complement strand
CGCACGAGAGGGAAGTCAAAACCGGTTTGTTTTGTTGTTTTTTCCTAGACTGGTTTTTGTTGAATTTATTTTATGTTTCTTCTTCTTTTATTATTTTTCTTCTTTTTTTCTATATGCGCGAACATTTTTCAAATTTGAGAACAATTTTTCAAATTCATTAACTTTGTTTTCATAACACATAACTTTTTCTCACATTTGTTGCATTTTTTAAAAATTGGTGAAATTTTCCAAATCTATGAACTGTTTATTTTTAAATGGATGAACTTTTGATCAAATCCGCAAACTTTTATCCCAAAATCTACTAGATTTTTTCAAATCAGTGAACTTTTCAAAATCAATTAACTTATTTCAGCTCCGGGGAACTTTTTCAAGTATGTGAACTTTTCTCAAAATTAATGATTTTTTTTCAAATCCTCAAAGCTTTTTTTTTCAGAATCACCGTGAACTTTTTAGAATTCCTGAATTCTTTTTTAGAGTTTCTTTTTTTCAAAATATATAAAAACAAATATTTTACAAAAAAATCAAATCCGTGAACTTTTCCAGATTCGCCGACTGTTTCCAGGTTTGTGTGATTTTTTAATTTTTTCACAAAAGTCTGCGGTCAACCAGTTAACCGTGACTGAGGGAACCAAGGCGCGCCTTGGGGGTGCGACCATGTCGCCCTAATGTTGGGTCAGCCTAGAAATGTGGCGTGTGGGCGCTGGTTCTCCTAGCCGGCGCTTACTAGGAGGTCTCTCCCGTCCCTGCTTGTGCCCGTGTGTTTATACGAGCATGTCTTTTATATGTGCTGATTTTATTTCTTTTTATGTTTAGATTAGATTGGGCGTGCTGCAACTCTATGCATTGCTCGTTGCACGCACGGTTTGAACGCCTTGGGGGTGCGACCATGTCTATTTTTTTTATTTTTTCCTACTATTTTCTCCAGAATTTAGGGTTTAGATGAACTCAAGAGACGAATTGGATATTCGGTATAATATACCGGTTAAAGCCCCAAAAATCATTATTTTTAATAATAAGAGCAATATTCATGTGTTTTGGGCCAGGCTGGGCTCAGTCTTAAGATTTTGAGGTCGGGCTCTGCAAAACTCAACCTGACTATGCCCGGCCCGAAGGATGCCCAGGTTTAGTCCGATCTGCAATTAAGTAGAAGATGATGCTACGCGAGGTTGAAGGTAGTACTCTCTCTATTCATAATATAATAGGCATATGATGAAAAAGGGGTTTCCCGCACTTTATATATATGAAGCAACCATTACCGCATACAACCGAGACATCGTTACAAACACACACCAACACCACACACAACATACACACCCAAGGCAAGATACAAAGGTGTAGGGCACCGCCACACTAACCCACCGACAACCAATCAAACTACAGATGAGCACCGCTAGGAACCGACGAGGACCTCCACCATGAGCAAACTACAACGGAGAAGTGAGGCGGACCACAGCGAAGTCAGGACTCCAAAACGGTGCCTCCCAGAAGGGTACGACCACAGGTAGCCGCCACCGTCCGATCCAGAAATCAGGTTTTCACCCGGAGCAAGACAGAGGGAGAGGGAACCCCACGATGGGGCCTTCAGGAAGGATACAACGTCACACGACACCGCCACCATCGTCCAGAACACAGCTGGATAGGTGATATATCCCGGCGTTCACCTCCCTCCGTCGCACCCTAGCTTCGCCAACCACCCACAACCAAGCCACCCGCTTGGCCATGGCTGCTCGCCCGTGTTGAGGAACGTAGCAGAAATTCAAAATTTTCCTACGTGTCACCAAGATCTATCTATGGAGAGACTAGCAACGAGGGGAAGAAGAGTGCATCCACATACCCTTGTAGATCGCTAAGCGGAAGCGTTCAAGTGAACGGGCTTGATGGAGTCGTACTCGTCGTGATCCAAATCACCGATGATCCTAGTGCCGAACGGACGGCACCTCCGCGTTCAACACACGTACAGCCCGATGATGTCTCCCACGCCTTGATCCAGCAAGGAGAGAGGAAGAGGTTGAGGAAGACTCCATCCAGCAGCAGCACAACGGCGTGGTGGTGGTGGAGGAGCATGGCAATCCTGCAGGGCTTCGCCAAGCACCACGGGAGAGGAGAAGGACTTGGGAGAGGGGAGGGGCTGCACCAGAACATTGGTATGGCTGCCCTCCCACCACCCCCCCCCCCATATATATAGGGGCAAGGGAGAGGGGGGAGGCGCAGCCTTGGCCCTTCCTCCAAGGAAGGGTGCGGCTAGGAGGAGTCCCTCCTCCCCAAGGCACCTCGGAGGTGCCTTCCCCCCTTAGGCCTCTTCCTATCCCTCATCTCTTGGCGCATGGGCCTCTTGGGGCTGGTGCCCTTGGCCCATATAGGCCAAGGCGCACCCCCTACAGCCCATGTGGCCCCCCGGGGCAGGTGGCCCCACCCGGTGGGCCCCCGGGACCCTTCCGGTGGTCCTGGTACAATACCGATGACTCCGAAACTTGTCCCGATGGCCGAAATAGGACTTCATATATATAAATCTTTACCTCCGGACCATTCCGGAACTCCTCGTGACGTCCGGGATCTCATCCGGGACTCCAAACAACATTCGGTAACCACATACAAACTTCCTTTATAACCCTAGCGTCATCGAACCTTAAGTGTGTAGACCCTACGGGTTCGGGAGACATGTAGACATGACCGAGACGCTCTCCGGTCAATAACCAACAGCGGGATCTGGATACCCATGTTGGCTCCCACTGTTGGGGAACGCAGTAATTTCAAAAAATTTCCTACGCACACGCAAGATCATGGTGATGCACAGCAACGAGAGGGGAGAGTGTTGTCTACGTACCAACGCAGACCGACTGCGGAAGCGATCACACAACGTAGAGAAGTAGTCGTACGTCTTCTTCCCGATCCGACCGATCCAAGCACCGTAACTCCGGCACCTCCGAGTTCTTAGCACACGTTCAGCTCGATGACGTTCCTCGGGCTCCGATCCAGCAAAGCGTCGAGGAAGAGTTCCGTCAGCACGACGGCGTGATGACGATCTTGATGTACTACCGACGCAGGGCTTCGCCTAAGCACTACAACGGTACGATCGAGGTGGAATTTGGTGGCAGGGGGCACCGCACACGGCTAAGGAGCGATCTCAAGGATCAAGTTGTGTGTCTTGGGGTGCCCCCTGCCCCCGTATATAAAGGTTGGAGGAGGGGGGACGGCCGGCCAAGGGAGGGGAGGCGCAGGGGAGTCCTACTCCTACCGGGAGTAGGACTCCTCCCCCCAATCCTAATCCAATTAGGACTCCCGGGGGGGAAAAGAGAGAGAAGGGGGGGGCGGCCCCTTATCCTATTCCTAATAGGACTTGGGGAGGGCAGCTAGTGGGCTTCCCTTTTCTCTTTTCCACTAAGGCCCAATAGGCCCATTAGTCTCCCGGGGGGTTCCGGTAACCCTCCCGGTATTCCGGTAAAATCCCGATTTCACCCGGAACACTTCCGATGTCCAAACATAGGCTTCCAATATATCAATCTTTACGTCTCGACCATTTCGAGACTCCTCGTCATGTCCGTGATCTCATCCGGGACTCCGAACAACCTTCGGTACATCAAAATGCATAAACTCATAATAACTGTCATCGTAACGTTAAGCGTGCGGACCCTACGGTTCGAGAACAATGTAGACATGACCGAGACACGTCTCCGGTCAATAACCAATAGCGGGACCTGGATGCCCATATTGGCTCCTACATATTCTACGAAGATCTTTATCGGTCAGACCGCATAACAACATACGTTGTTCCCTTTGTCATCGGTATGTTACTTGCCCGAGATTCGATCGTCGGTATCCAATACCTAGTTCAATCTCGTTACCGGCAAGTCTCTTTACTCGTTCCGTAATACATCATCTCACAACTAACTTATTAGTTGCAGTGCTTGCAAGGCTTATGTGATGTGCATTACCGAGAGGGCCCAGAGATACCTCTCCGACAATTGGAGTGACAAACCCTAATCTCGAAATACGCCAACCCAACATCTACCATTGGAGACACCTGTAGTACTCCTTTATAATCACCCAGTTACGTTGTGACGTTTGGTAGTACCCAAAGTGTTCCTCCGGTAAACGGGAGTTGCATAATCTCATAGTTATAGGAACATGTATAAGTCATGAAGAAAGCAATAGCAACATACTAAACGATCGGGTGCTAAGCTAATGGAATGGGTCATGTCAATCAGATCATTCTACTAATGATGTGACCTCGTTAATCAAATAACAACTCCTTGTTCATGGTTAGGAAACATAACCATCTTTGATTAACGAGCTAGTCAAGTAGAGGCATACTAGTGACACTCTGTTGGTCTATGTATTCACACATGTATTATGTTTCCGGTTAATACAATTCTAGCATGAATAATAAACATTTATCATGATATAAGGAAATAAATAATAACTTTATTATTGCCTCTAGGGCATATTTCCTTCAGTCTCCCACTTGCACTAGAGTCAATAATCTAGATTACACAGTAATGATTCTAACACCCATGGAGCCTTGGTGCTGATCATGTTTTGCTCGTGGAAGAGGCTTAGTCAACGGGTCTGCAACATTCAGATCCGTATGTATCTTGCAAATCTCTATGTCTCCCACCTGGACTAGATCCCGGATGGAGTTGAAGCGTCTCTTGATGTGTTTGGTTCTTTTGTGAAATCTAGATTCCTTTGCCAAGGCAATTGCACCAGTATTGTCACAGAAGATTTTCATTGGACCCGATGCACTAGGTATGACACCTAGATCGGATATGAACTCCTTCATCCAGACTCCTTCGTTCGCTGCTTGAGAAGCAGCTATGTACTCCGCTTCACATGTAGATCCCGCTACGACGCTTTGTTTAGAACTGCACCAACTGACAGCTCCACCGTTTAAAGTAAACACGTATCCGGTTTGCGATTTAGAATCGTCCGGATCAGTGTCAAAGCTTGCATCAACGTAACCTCTTATGGTGAGCTCTTTGTCACCTCCATATACGAGAAACATATCCTTAGTCCTTTTCAGGTATTTCAGGATGTTCTTGACCGCTGTCCAGTGATCCACTCCTGGATTACTTTGGTACCTCCCTGCTAGACTTATAGTAAGGCACACATCAGGTCTGGTACACAGCATTGCATACATGATAGAGCCTATGGCTGAAGCATAGGGAACATCTTTCATTTTCTCTCTATCTTCTGCAGTGGTCGGGCATTGAGTTTGACTCAACTTCACACCTTGTAACACAGGCAAGAACCCTTTCTTTGCTTGATCCATTTTGAACTTCTTCAAAATCTTGTCAAGGTATGTGCTCTGTGAAAGTCCAATTAAGCGTTTTGATCTATCTCTATAGATCTTTATGCCTAATATGTAAGCAGCTTCCCCGAGGTCTTTCATCGAAAAACTTTTATTCAAGTATCCCTTTATGCTATCCAGAAATTCTATATCATTTCCAATCAGCAATATGTCATCCACATATAATATCAGAAATGCTACAGAGCTCCCACTCACTTTCTTGTAAATACAGGCTTCTCCAAAAGTCTGTATAAAGCCAAATGCTTTGATCACACTATCAAAGCGTTTATTCCAACTCCGAGATGCTTGCACCAGTCCATAAATGGATCGCTGGAGTTTGCATACTTTGTTAGCTCCTTTTGGATCGACAAAACCTTCTGGTTGTATCATATACAACTCTTCTTCCAGAAATCCATTCAGGAATGCGGTTTTAACATCCATCTGCCATATTTCATAATCATAAAATGCGGCAATCGCTAACATAATTCTGACAGACTTAAGCATCGCTACGGGTGAGAAAGTCTCATCGTAGTCAACCCCTTGAACTTGTCGAAAACCTTTTGCGACAAGTCGAGCTTTATAGACAGTAACATTACCGTCAGCGTCAGTCTTTTTCTTGAACATCCATTTATTCTCAATTGCTTGCCGATCATCGGGCAAGTCAACCAAAGTCCATACTTTGTTCTCATACATGGATCCCATCTCAGATTTCATGGCCTCAAGCCACTTTGCGGAATCTGGGCTCACCATCGCTTCTTCATAGTTCGTAGGTTCATCATGATCTAGTAGCATGACTTCCAGAACTGGATTAACGTACCACTCTGGTGCGGATCTCACTCTGGTTGATCTACGTGGTTCAGTAGAATCTTGCCCTGAAGTTTCATGATCATCATCATTAGCTTCCTCACTGATTGGTATAGGTGTCGCAGAAACAGTTTTCTGTGATGTACTATTTTCCAATAAGGGAGCAGGTACAGTTACCTCGTCAAGTTCTACTTTCCTCCCACTCACTTCTTTCGAGAGAAACTCCTTCTCTAGAAATGATCCATTCTTAGCAACGAATGTCTTGCCTTCGGATCTGTGATAGAAGGTATACCCAACAGTTTCCTTTGGGTATCCTATGAAGACACATTTCTCCGCTTTGGGTTCGAGCTTATCAGGTTGAAGCTTTTTCACATAAGCATCGCAGCCCCAAAGTTTAAGAAACGACAACTTTGGTTTCTTGCCAAACCATAGTTCATAAGGCGTCGTCTCAACGGATTTTGATGGTGCCCTATTTAACGTGAATGCGGCCGTCTCTAAAGCATAACCCCAAAACGATAGCGGTAAATCAGTAAGAGACATCATGGATCGCACCATATCTAGTAAAGTACGATTACGACGTTCGGACACACCATTACGCTGTGGTGTTCCGGGTGGCGTGAGTTGCGAAACTATTCCACAATTTTTCAAATGTATACCAAACTCGTAACTCAAATATTCTCCTCCACGATCAGATCGTAGAAACTTTATTTTCTTGTTACGATGATTTTCAACTTCACTCTGAAATTCTTTGAACTTTTCAAATGTTTCAGACTTATGTTTCATTAAGTAGATATACCCATATCTGCTTAAATCATCTGTGAAGGTGAGAAAATAACGATATCCGCCACGAGCCTCAATATTCATCGGACCACATACATCGGTATGTATGATTTCCAACAAATCTGTTGCTCTCTCCATAGTACCGGAGAACGGTGTTTTAGTCATCTTGCCTATGAGGCACGGTTCGCAAGTACCAAGTGATTCATAATCAAGTGGTTCCAAAAGTCCATCAGTATGGAGTTTCTTCATGCGCTTTACACCGATATGACCTAAACGGCAGTGCCACAAATAAGTTGCACTATCATTATTAACTTTGCATCTTTTGGCTTCTACATTATGAATATGTGTATTACTATCTTCGAGATTCAACAAGAATAGACCACTCTTCAAAGGTGCATGACCATAAAAGATATTATTCATATAAATAGAACAACCATTATTCTCTGATTTAAATGAATAACCGTCTCGCATTAAATAAGATCCAGATATAATGTTCATGCTCAACGCTGGCACCAAATAACAATTATTTAGGTCTAATATTAATCCCGAAGGTAGATGTAGAGGTAGCGTGCCGACCGAGATCACATCGACTTTGGAACCGTTTCCCACGCGCATCGTCACCTCGTCCTTTGCTATTGTCCGCTTATTCCGTAGTCCCTGTTTCAAGTTGCAAATATTAGCAACAGAACCAGTATCAAATACCCAGGTGCTACTGCGAGCTCTAGTAAGGTACACATCAATAACATGTATATCACATATACCTTTGCTCACTTTGCCATCCTTCTTATCCGCCAAATACTTGGGGCAGTTCCGCTTCCAGTGTCCAGTCTGCTTGCAGTAGAAGCACTCAGTTTCAGGCTTAGGTCCAGACTTGGGTTTCTTCTCTTGAGCAGCAACTTGCTTGCTGTTCTTCTTGAAGTTTCCCTTCTTCTTCCCTTTGCCCTTTTTCTTGAAACTAGTGGTTTTGCTAACCATCAACACTTGATGCTCCTTCTTGATTTCTACCTCCGCAGCTTTCAGCATTGCGAAGAGCTCGGGAATAGTCTTGTTCATCCCTTGCATATTATAGTTCATCACGAAGCTCTTGTAGCTTGGTTGCAGTGATTGGAGAATTCTGTCAATGACGCAGTCATCTGGAAGATTAACTCCCATCTGAATCAAGTGATTATTATACCCAGACATCTTGAGTATATGCTCACTGACAGAACTGTTCTCCTCCATCTTACAGCTATAGAACTTATTGGAGACTTCATATCTCTCAATTCGGGCATTTGCTTGAAATATTAACTTCAACTCCTGGAACATCTCATATGCTCCATGACGTTCAAAACGTCGTTGAAGTCCCGATTCTAAGCCGTAAAGCATGGCACACTGAACTATCGAGTAGTCATCAGCTTTGCTCTGCCGGACGTTCATAACATCTGGCGTTGCTCCAGCAGCAGGCCTGTCACCCAGCGGTGCTTCCAGGACGTAATTCTTCTGTGCAGCAATGAGGATAATCCTCAGGTTACGGACCCAGTCCGTGTAATTGCTACCATCATCTTTCAACTTTGCTTTCTCAAGGAACGCATTAAAATTCAACGGAACAATAGCACGAGCCATCTATCTACAATCAACATAAACAAGCAAGATACTATCAGGTACTAAGTTCATGATAAGTTTAAGTTCAGTTAATCAAATTACTTAGGAACTCCCACTTAGATAGACATCCCTCTAATCCTCTAAGTGATCACGTGATCCAAATCAACTAAACCATAACCGATCATCACGTGAGATGGAGTAGTTTTCAATGGTGAACATCGTCATGTTGATCATATCTACTATATGATTCACGCTCGACCTTTCGGTCTCTGTGTTCCGAGGCCATATCTGCATATGCTAGGCTCGTCAAGTATAACCTGAGTATTCTGCGTGTGCAAAACTGGCTTGCACCCGTTGTAGATGGACATAGAGCTTATCACACCCGATCATCACGTGGTGTCTGGGCACGACGAACTTTGGCAACGGTGCATACTCAGGGAGAACACTTCTTGATAATTTAGTGAGAGATCATCTTATAATGCTACCGTCAATCAAAGCAAGATAAGATGCATAAAAGGATAAACATCACATGCAATCAATATAAGTGATATGATATGGCCATCATCATCTTGTGCTTGTGATCTCCATCTCCGAAGCACCGTCATGATCACCATCGTCACCGGCGCGACACCTTGATCTCCATCGTAGCATCGTTGTCGTCTCGCCAATCTTATGCTTCCACGACTATTACTACCGTTTAGTAATCTAGTAAAGCATTACATCGCGATTGCATTGCATACAATAAAGCGACAACCATATGGCTCCTGCCAGTTGCCGATAACTTAGTTACAAAACATGATCATCTCATACAATAAAATTAGCATCATGCCTTGACCATATCACATCACAACATACCCTGCAAAAACAAGTTAGACGTCCTCTACTTTGTTGTTGCAAGTTTTACGTGGCTGCTACGGGCTTAAGTAAGAACTCATCTCACCTACGCATCAAAACCACAACGATAGTTCGTCAAATAGACTCCGTTTTAACCTTCTCAAGGACCGGGCGTAGTCATACTTGGTTCAACTAAAGTTGGAGAGACAGTCTTCCGCAAGCCATCTATGTGCAAAGCACGTCGAGGGAACCGGTCTCGCGTAAGAGTACGCGTAAGGTTGGTCCGGATCGTCTCAACCAACAATACCGCCGAACCAAAGTATGACATGCTGGTAGGCAGTATGACTTGTATCGCCCACAACTCACTTGTGTTCTACTCGTGCATATAACATCAAACCATAAAACCTAGGCTCTGATGCCACTGTTGGGGAACGCAGTAATTTCAAAAAATTTCCTACGCACACGCAAGATCATGGTGATGCACAGCAACGAGAGGGGAGAGTGTTGTCTACGTACCAACGCAGACCGACTGTGGAAGCGATCACACAACGTAGAGAAGTAGTCGTACGTCTTCTTCCCGATCCGACCGATCCAAGCACCGTAACTCCGGCACCTCCGAGTTCTTAGCACACGTTCAGCTCGATGACGTTCCTCGGGCTCCGATCCAGCAAAGCGTCGAGGAAGAGTTCCGTCAGCACGACGGCATGATGACGATCTTGATGTACTACCGACGCAGGGCTTCGCCTAAGCACTACAACGGTACGATCGAGGTGGAATTTGGTGGCAGGGGGCACCGCACACGGCTAAGGAGCGATCTCAAGGATCAAGTTGTGTGTCTTGGGGTGCCCCCTGCCCCCGTATATAAAGGGGCCGGCCAAGGGAGGGGAGGCGCAGGGGAGTCCTACTCCTACCGGGAGTAGGACTCCTCCCCCCAATCCTAATCCAATTAGGACTCCCGGGGGGGAAAAGAGAGAGAAGGGGGGGCCGGCCCCTTATCCTATTCCTAATAGGACTTGGGGGGGGCGCCGGCCAGCTAGTGGGCTTCCCTTTTCTCTTTTCCACTAAGGCCCAATAGGCCCATTAGTCTCCCGGGGGGTTCCGGTAACCCTCCCGGTATTCCGGTAAAATCCCGATTTCACCCGGAACACTTCCGATGTCCAAACATAGGCTTCCAATATATCAATCTTTACGTCTCGACCATTTCGAGACTCCTCGTCATGTCCGTGATCTCATCCGGGACTCCGAACAACCTTCGGTACATCAAAATGCTTAAACTCATAATAACTGTCATCGTAACGTTAAGCGTGCGGACCCTACGGTTCGAGAACAATGTAGACATGACCGAGACACGTCTCCGGTCAATAACCAATAGCGGGACCTGGATGCCATATTGGCTCCTACATATTCTATCGGTCAGACCGCATAACAACATACGTTGTTCCCTTTGTCATCGGTATGTTACTTGCCCGAGATTCGATCGTCGGTATCCAATACCTAGTTCAATCTCGTTACCGGCAAGTCTCTTTACTCGTTCCGTAATACATCATCTCACAACTAACTTATTAGTTGCAGTGCTTGCAAGGCTTATGTGATGTGCATTACCGAGAGGGCCCAGAGATACCTCTCCGACAATCGGAGTGACAAACCCTAATCTCGAAATACGCCAACCCAACATCTACCATTGGAGACACCTGTAGTACTCCTTTATAATCACCCAGTTACGTTGTGACGTTTGGTAGTACCCAAAGTGTTCCTCCGGTAAACGGGAGTTGCATAATCTCATAGTTATAGGAACATGTATAAGTCATGAAGAAAGCAATAGCAACATACTAAACGATCGGGTGCTAAGCTAATGGAATGGGTCATGTCAATCAGATCATTCTACTAATGATGTGACCTCGTTAATCAAATAACAACTCCTTGTTCATGGTTAGGAAACATAACCATATTTGATTAACGAGCTAGTCAAGTAGAGGCATACTAGTGACACTCTGTTGGTCTATGTATTCACACATGTATTATGTTTCCAGTTAATACAATTCTAGCATGAATAATAAACATTTATCATGATATAAGGAAATAAATAATAACTTTATTATTGCCTCTAGGGCATATTTCCTTCACCCACATGTTCCACGATGATCTCATCGGATGAACCACGATGTCGAGGATTCAATCAATCCCGCATACAATTCCCTTTGTCTATCGGTATGTTACTTGCCCGAGATTTGATCGTCGGTATCCCAATACCTTGTTCAATCTCGTTACCGGCAAGTCTCTTTACTCGTTCTATAACACATCATATCGTGATCAACTCCTTGATCACATTGTGCACATTATGATGATGTCCTACTGAGTGGGCCCAGAGATACCTCTCCGTCACACGGAGTGACAAATTCCAGTCTCGATTCGTGCCAACCCAACAGACACTTTCGGAGATACCCGTAGTGCACCTTTATAGTCACCCAGTTATGTTGTGACGTTTGGCACACCCAGAGCACTCCTACGGTATCCGGGAGTTGCACAATCTCATGGTCTAAGGAAATGATACTTGACATTAGAAAAGCTTTAGCGAACGAACTACACGATCTTTGTGCTAGGCTTAGGATTGGGTCTTGTCCATCACATCATTCTCCTAATGATGTGATCCCGTTATCAACGACATCCAATGTCCATGGTCAGGAAACCGTAACCATCTATTGATCAACGTGCTAGTCAACTAGAGGCTTACTAGGGACATGGTGTTGTCTATGTATCCACACATGTATCTGAGTTTCCTATCAATACAATTCTAGCATGGATAATAACCGATTATCATGAAGAAGGAAATATAATAATAATCAATTTATTATTGCCTCTAGGGCATATTTCCAACAGTCTCCCACTTGCACTAGAGTCAATAATCCAGTTCACATCGATATGTGATTAACACTCAAGGTCATATCCCCATGTGACTAACACCCAAAGAGTTCTGGGTTTGATCATGTTATGCTTGTGAGAGAGGTTTTAGTCAACGGGTCTGAATCTTTCAGATCCGCGTGTGCTTTACAAATCTCTATGTCATCTCCTAGATGCAGCTACCACATTCTATTTGGAGCTATTCCAAATAACTGTTCTACTATACGAATCCAGTTTACTACTCAGAATAATCTGGATTAGTGTCAAAGTTTGCATCGGCGTAACCCTTTACGACGAACTCTTTTACCACCTCCATAATCGAGAAAATTCCTTAGTCCACTAGTTACTAAGGATAAATTTGACCGTTGTCCTGTGATCCATTCTTGGATCACTCTTGTACCCCTTGACTGACTCATGGCAAGGCACACTTCAGGTGCGGCACACAGCATAGCATACTGTAGAGAGCCTATGACAAAAGCATAGGGGGCGACCTTCGTCCTTCCTCTTTCTTCTGCCGTGGTCGAGCTTTAAGTCTTAACTTCATACCTTACAACTCAGGCAAGAACTCCTTCTTTGACTGATCCATCTTGAACACCTTCAAGATCATGTCAAGGTATGTGCTCATTTGAAAGTACCATTAAGCGTTTCGATCTATCCTTATAGATCTTGATGCTCAATGTTCAAGTAGCTTAATCCAGGCTTTCCATTGAAAAACACTTTTCAAATAACTCTGCATGCTTTCTAGAAATTCTACATCATTTCCGATCAACAATATGTTAACAACATATACTCATCAGAAATTCTATAGTGCTCCCACTCACTTCTTTAGAAATACAAGTTTCTCATAAACTTTGTATACACCCAAAATCTTTGATCATCATCAAAGCATACATTCCAACTCCGAGATGCTTACTCCAGTCCTTAAAAGGATTGCTGGAGCTTTGCATACTTATTAGCATCTTTCAGGATTGACAAAACCTTCCGGTTGTATTACATACAACCTTTCCTCAAGAAAAATCGTCGAGGAAACAATGTTTTGACATCCTATCTGTAAGATTTCATAAATAATGCAGTAATCGCTAATATAATTCCAACAGACTCTTAGCATCGCTACGAGTGAGAAAGTCTCATCATAGTCAACTCCTTGAACTTGTCGGGAAACATCTTAATGACAAGTCGAGCTTTCTCAATGGTGATATTTACCATCATTGTCCATCTTCTTTTTAAAATCCATATGTACCCAACAGCCTTACGACCATCAAGTAGTTCTTCCAAAGTCTACACTTTGTTTTCATATATGGATCCTCTCTCGGATTATATGGCCTCGAGCCATTTTGGAATCCAGGCCCACCATCGCTTCTCCATAGCTCGTAGGTTCATTGTTGTCTAGCAACATGACTTCCAAGACAGGATTACGTACCACTCTAAAGTAGTACGCATTCTTGTCATCCCACGAGGTTTGGTAGTGACTTGATCTGAAGTTTCATGATCACTATCATAAGCTTCCACTTCAATTGGTGTAGGTGCCACAGGAACATCTCCCTGTGCCCTGTCACACACTAGTTGAAGAGACGGTTCAATAACCTCATTAAGTCTCCACCATCCTCCCACTCAATTCTTTCGAGAGAAACTTTTCCTCGAGAAAGGACCCGATTCTAGAAACAATCCCTTATTGCTTTCGGATCTGAGACAGGAGGTATACCCAACTATTTTGGGTGTCCTATGAAGATGCATTTATCCGCTTTGGGTTCGAGCTTATCAGCCTGAAACTTTTCACATAAGCGTCGCAGCCTCAAACTTGTAAGAAATGACAGCTTAGGTTTTTCTAAACCATAGTTCATACGGTGTCATCTCATCGGAATTACGTGGTGCCCTATTAAAGTGAATGTGGTTGTCTCTAATGCCTAACCCATAAACTATTGTGGTAATTCGATAAGAGACATCATGGTATGCATCATATCCAATAGGGTGCAGTTATGATGTTCGGACACACCATCACACTATGGTGTTCCAGGCTGTATCAGTTGTGAAACAATTTCCACAATGTCTTAATTCTGTGCCAAACTTGTAATTCAGATATTCATCTCTATGATCATATCATAGACATTATATCCTCTTGTCACGACGATGTTCAACTTCACTCTGAAATTACTTGAACCTTTCAATAATTCGGACTCGTGATTCATCAAGTAAATTTACTCAACATCTACTCAAATCATCTGTGAAGTAAGAACATAACGATATCCACTACATGCCTCAGCACTCATTGGACTGCACACATCAAAATGTATTACTTCCAACAAGTTGCTTTCTAGTTCCATTTTACTGAAAACGAGGCTTTCAGTCATCTTGCCCATGTGGTATGATTTGCATGTCTCAAGTGATTCAAAATCAAGTGAGTACAAACGATCCATTTGCATGGAGTTTCTTCATGCATATACACCAATAGACATGGTTCGCATGTCTCAAACTTTTCAAAAACGAGTGAGCCCAAAGATCCATCAACATGGAGCTTCTTCATGCGTTTTATACCGATATGACTTACATGGCAGTGCCACAAGTAGGTGGTACTATCATTACTATCTTTTGGCATGAACATGTGTATCACTACGATCGAGATTCAATAAACCATTCATTTTAGGTGCAAGACCATTGAAGGTATTATTCAAATAAACAGAGTAACCATTATTCTCCTTAAATGAATAACCGTATTGCGATAGACATAATCCAATCGTGTCTATGCTCAACGCAAACACCAAATACCAATCTCGATGGTAGAGGGAGCGTACGATATTTGATCATATCAACATTGGAAACACTTCCAACACATATCGTCAGCTCACCTTTAGCTAGTCTCCGTTTATTCCGTAGCTTTTATTTCGAGTTACTAACACTTAGCAACCGAACCGGTATCTAATACCATGGTGCTACTAGGAGTACTAGTAAAGTACACATTAACACAATGTACATCCAATATAATTCTATCGACCTTGCCAGCCTTCTCATCTACCAAGTATCTAGGGTAATTCTGCTCCAATGGCTATTCCCCTTTTTACAGAAGCACTTAGTCTCGGGTTCGGGTTGAACCTTGGGTTTCTTCACTAGAGCGGCAGCTGAATTTCCGTTTCATGAAGTATCCCTTCTTGCCCTTGCCCTTCTTGAAACTAGTGGTTTCACCAACCATCAACAATTGATGCTTCTTCTTGATTTCTACTTTTGTGGTGTCAAACATCGCAAATCTCTCAAGGATCATCATATATGTCCCTGATATATTATAGTTCATCACGAAGCTCTAGCAGCTTGGTGGTAATGACTTCGGAGAAACATCACTATCTCATCTGGAAGATCAACTCCCACTCGATTCAAATGATTGTTGTACTTAGACAATCTGAGCACAAGCTCAACAATTGAGCTTTTCTCCTTAGTTGGTAGGCTAAGAAAATCATCGGAGGTCTTATACCTCTTGACGTGGGCACGAGCCTGAAATCCCAATTTCAGCTCTTGAAACATCTGATATGTTTCGCGACGTTTCAAAACGTCTTCGGTGCCTCAACTCTAAACCGTTTAACTGAACTATCACGTAGTTATCAAAACATGTATGTCAGATGTTCGCAACATCCACAGACCACGTTCGAGGTTCAGCACACTGAGCGGTGCATTAAGGACATAAGCCTTCTATGAAGCAATGAGGACAATCCTCAGTTTACGGACCTAGTCCGCATAATTGCTACTATCAACTTTCAACTAAATTTTCTCTAGGAACATATCTAAACAGTAGAACTGAAGCGCGAGCTACGACATAATTTGCAAAATCCTTTTGACTATGTTCAGGATAATTAAGTTCATCTTATGAACTCCCACTCAGATAGACATCCCTCTAGTCATCTAAGTGATTACATGATCCGAGTCAACTAGGTCGTGTCCGATCATCACGTGAGACGGACTAGTCAACATCGATGAACATCTTCATGTTGATCGTATCTACCATACGACTCATGCTCGACCTTTCGGTCTTCTGTGTTCCGAGGCCATGTCTATACACATGCTAGGCTCGTCAAGTCAACCTAAGTGTTTCGTGTGTGTAAATCTGTCTTACACCCGTTGTATGTGAACGTTAGGATCAAACACCCGATCATCACGTGGTGCTTTGAAACAACGAACTGTCGCAACGGTGCACAGTTAGGGGGAACACTTTCTTGAAATTTTAAAGAGGGATCATCTTATTTACTACCGTTGTTCTAAGCAAATAAGATGTATAAACATGATAAACATCACATGCAATCAGATTATAGTGACATGTATGGCCAATATCATATAGCTCCTTTGATCTCCATCTTGGGGCTCCATGATCATCTTGTCACCGGCATGACACCATGATCTCCATCATCGTGTCTTCTTGAAGTTGTCTCGTCAACTATTACTTCTACTACTACAGCTAACGGTTAGCAATAAAGTAAAGTAATTACATGACGTTTATGTTGACACGCAGGTCATAAATTAAGACAACTCCTATGGCTCCTGCCGGTTGTCATACTCATCGACATGCAAGTCGTGATTCCTATTACAAGAACATGATCAATCTCATACATCACATATATCATTCATCACATCCTTTTGGCCATATCACATCACATAGCATACCCTACAAAAACAAGTTAGACGTCCTCTAATTGTTGTTTGCATGTTTTACGTGGCTGCTATGGGTTTCTAGCAAGAACGTTTCTTATCTGCGCAAAGACCACAACTTGATATGCCAATTGCTATTTACCCTTCATAAGGACCCTTTTCATCGAATCCGATCCGACTAAAGTGGGAGAGACAGACACCCGCCAGCCACCTTATGCAACTAGTGCATGTTTGTCGGTGGAACCGGTCTCACGTAAGCGTACGTGTAAGGTTGGTCCGGGCCGCTTCATCCCACAATGCCGCCGAATCAAGATTGGACTAGTAACGGTAAGCATATTGAACAAAATCAACGCCCACAACTATTTTGTGTTCTACTCGTGCATAGAATCTACGCAATAGACCTAGCTCATGATGCCACTGTTGGGGAACGTAGCAGAAATTCAAAATTTTCCTACGTGTCACCAAGATCTATCTATGGAGAGACTAGCAACGAAGGGAATGAGAGTGCATCTACATACCCTTGTAGATCGCTAAGCGGAAGCGTTCAAGTGAACGGGGTTGATGGAGTCGTACTCGTCGTGATCCAAATCACCGATGATCCTAGTGCCGAACGGACGGCACCTCCGCGTTCAACACACGTATAGTCCGATGATGTCTCCCACGCCTTGATCCAGTAAGGAGAGAGGGAGAGGTTGAGGAAGACTCCATCCAGCAGCAGCACAACGGCGTGGTGATGGTGGAGGAGCATGGCAATCCTGCAGGGCTTCGCCAAGCACCACGGGAGAGGAGAAGGACTTGGGAGAGGGGAGGGGCTGCACCAGAACATTGGTATGGCTGCCCTCCCACCCCCCACATATATATAGGGGCAAGGGAGAGGGGGGAGGCGCAGCCTTGGCCCTTCCTCCAAGGAAGGGTGCGGCTAGGAGGAGTCCCTCCTCCCCAAGGCACCTCGGAGGTGCCTTCCCCCCTTAGGACTCTTCCTATCCCTCATCTCTTGGCGCATGGGCCTCTTGGGGCTGGTGCCCTTGGCCCATATAGGCCAAGGCGCACCCCTTACAGCCCATGTGCCCCCCCGGGGCAGGTGGCCCCACCCGGTGGGCCCCCGGGACCCTTCCGGTGGTCCCGGTACAATACCGATGACTCCGAAACTTGTCCCGATGGCCGAAATAGGACTTCCTATATATAAATCTTTACCTTCGGACCATTTCGGAACTCCTCGTGACGTCCGGGATCTCATCCGGGACTCCGAACAACATTCGGTAACCACATATAAACTTCCTTTATAACCCTAGTGTCATCGAACCTTAAGTGTGTAGACCCTACGGGTTCGGGAGACATGTAGACATGACCGAGACGCTCTCCGGTCAATAACCAACAGCGGGATCTGGATACCCATGTTGGCTCCCACATGTTCCACGATGATCTCATCGGATGAACCACGATGTCGAGGATTCAATCAATCCCGCATACAATTCCCTTTGTCTATCGGTATGTTACTTGCCCGAGATTTGATCGTCGGTATCCCAATACCTTGTTCAATCTCGTTACCGGCAAGTCTCTTTACTCGTTCTATAACACATCATCTCGTGATCAACTCCTTGATCACATTGTGCACATTATGATGATGCCCTACCGAGTGGGCCCAGAGATACCTCTCCGTCACACGGAGTGACAAATTCCAGTCTCGATTCGTGCCAACCCAACAGACACTTTCGGAGATACCCGTAGTGCACCTTTATAGTCACCTAGTTATGTTGTGACGTTTGGCACACCCAAAGCACTCCTACGGTATCCGGGAGTTGCACAATCTCATGGTCTAAGGAAATGATACTTGACATTAGAAAAGCTTTAGCGAACGAACTACACGATCTTTGTGCTAGGCTTAGGATTGGGTCTTGTCCATCACATCATTCTCCTAAAACTGTAACCATCTATTGATCAACGAGCTAGTCAACTAGAGGCTTACTAGGGACATGGTGTTGTCTATGTATGCACACATGTATCTGAGTTTCCTATCAATACAATTCTAGCATGGATAATAAACGATTATCATGAATAAGGAAATATAATAATAATCAATTTATTATTGCCTCTAGGGCATATTTCCAACAGCCCGCACCTGAGACGTATGTTCCGCCCAAGAACACCGCACCTCCCGCCACCCAGGACGCCGCCCGACATACAAACATCCCCAAGAGCAGTGAAAGTGACCAGCTTTTGGTCCGAGGAGACACCCATGACCGGCGCAACCACAACCCACGTCCCGCCTTGAACTACGCCGGAGCTGCCGCCACACACAAACAGACGGGGAATGGGGAGGAGGAGGAGCAGTGTCACCTGCGCTGCCGGAATCTCGAACATGGGAGGAAGGGAGATGCCCCGCGACCGCCCACCGGCGGCGACAAGGGGAAGGAGGAGCCGAGGGGGGCGCTCGCGGTGGTGGTGGATCTAAGGCTCCCGGACGCGTGCGCGGAGCGCATCCCATGAGCGGGCTGGGGGCCTGAAAAAAATCCTGCCTGCTGGTGAATCAGGCATATGTAGACATGTTTTTCTATATTTCTTCACTCTTCTCCGTTTGTTTGTAGTTTATATTAAAATATTTACAATATTTTATATTTGTCAACGGAATAGAGCAAAACTGATGTCGAGACACGCGTGTTTAGTGCACGGTAACTACAAGGAACCCTGAAAGTAGCAGCTCGAGCGTCATGCACGTACACGCTTTCGATGGACATGCCACATGTGTGTAAGTGTGTTTGATTGATCCTAAGTACTTCCTTGGTAACCTCAAAAAAAGTAGTCAATATGTAAAGAAATATAAGATCGGTTAGATCCCTATATTTTTGTACTCCACGAGGGGAGTACGTACTCATTTCTTCTCTTGGAATGGTATTTCTTTTTTTATTTAAGTTAAAAACCGGTGTGAAAAACTTCACAAGAAATACAGACGCATTTTATGCTCATTTCTCCAGGTTGGCAATCCATCTGTTAACAAGTAGATGTCCTGTCAGCGGTGTGGAGGAGGAAGACAGCTTTCATCCCTTTATGCGCTGTCAATTTGGCCGAGACTTATATCTTGCTATGGCCAAAATCTGGCATTTGCCATGTGCTGATTTGATGATACACAACGGCAAAGAATGGCTATTGCATGTCCTAGCACCACTAAGCGAACTTGAACGTTGCATGGTATTGATGACGTTCTCGAGGAGTTGGTGCGTTCGGAATGAGATTATTCACTTCAAACCTGCTCCGCCTATGGAAGCTTTCATCCTTTTTTTGCAGAGTTATTTGGAGTCTTTAATAGCCATCAAGCTGAACACACACATGGACCCAGGTAAAGGGAAGGTGGCGATCTCACCTGAATCTGTCATAAGTCCTGTTAAAGAGGCTGGGCCGGCGCTCAGGTGGCTGAAACCGGAGCAAGGATGGCTGAAACTTAACACAGATGGGTCCTTTATCTCAAGTGATATGGCTGGTGCAGGCATGATCTTGCGGAATTCAAATAGAGATATTATCTTTTCATCGTGCAGAGCTTTGTATTCTTGCAGGGATGCGCTAGAAGCGGAGCTATGTGCTTGTATGGAGGGACTATCTTCGGCCCTTCAACGGACAGCTCTTCCAATTGCTATTGAGATGGATTCTCTCACGGTGGTATCTATCATCACTTGTCCAGATCCTGACCGCTCGGTTTATGCTTCTCTCGTTAATGAGATTAGATATCTCTTGAGTCTTCGACATACTTATATTACTCATGTTTCGCGTTTGCAGAATAAGGCTAGTGATAGTTTGGCTACTTTTGGTAGAGTCGAGGGTCGAACCTTGACATGGATTGGCTCTGGTCCTCCAGAAGTTCTGGAAATAGTTGAAAATGATTGTAAGGACCTGATTATTGAATAATACAAGTATTCCCCCTACAAAAAAAACAAATACAGACGCAATTATTCCTTACATATTTCTAGAACCCACACGCAACACCTCGAATATAACTTTTTTAATGGGAGATCTAGAATATAGTTTTTTTAATAACAACGCGTGTATGTGCTTAATATAAGCGCTTGCATTTGTACTGTGTTTGGAAAAACACACCACCACCAAGGACCGCATAGACTCGATACTAAGAAACGCTCACAACCTAGCTACCACCAGCTCAGCTAAACAACTCTTCGAAGTTCGAAAGAGGAGAAAATACTAGTATTCTGCACCCACTCAAAAAGCAACAAAGCAAACATTTTCTCTTCTAGAAGACTTTCTCTCGATCAGCAATCTTCTTGTGTGGGAATTCATGAAGCCCAGCTACGTGCTCAGGAGTGAAAGCTGGATCAAATATTATAATTACCACAATCTGATGAATACGTAAGCTGACTCTGAAACCGACACAAGTGATTCAGAGCTTGGTGATACGCACGCGAGGACTACGAAAACCATCTCCCCCCTCCTCCTCGCGTCGCCTCCCCCCGGGCGGCGCCAGGGGCCCCAAAACCCTAGCGCCGCCAGCCCCTCCCTGCCACCCCCTCCTGCCGCCGCTGCCACCGGCGTGGGCCACAGTGGCGGCGGGCCTGGTGCCAAAGCTTCTGGGCGGGTGGTTGCGACGGATCGCATCGGAGGCGGCGGGGGCGGCCCTTCTCATGAGATCCAACGGCGGCGGCTAGGATGAAGGATTCGGGCTGTGCGGCGGGGGCTGGCGCCCATCGCCGGCGGAGCGGCGACTCTGCTTGGACGGCGGCGGGGCAGCGCCCAATCCGGCGAAGAGGGCTGTCCTTGTCGCGATGGTGACGGCGGTTACTGTGGATCCAACACCCCGTTTAGATCCGTCGCGGGGAGGCCTTCCGCCGACCGGCGGCGCGTGGAGGGACCGGTGAGGAGATGCCGGATCTCCGCCGGAGTACCGACAGCGACATACGTCTTCGTGGCGAGGTTCCGCTCGGTTCCAGCCAGCCACGAGGTCGGGAAGATCCCCCTTTTCGAAAAAAAACGAGGTCGGGAAGACGTGGCTTCCGGTGAAAACCGCGCCTGGCTGCGGTCTTGGCGGACGATGGCGGCGTCTCAGACGTCGTTTCCTTCTGAAGGCATCGTCGTTTCAGGTCACATCAACCTGATCGGGAAGTTCCGGGGGAAACCCTAGATCTGGGTCTACCGGATCGGACGACGACGGTGCCATTGGTATCGTTCTCCCTCATTGGGGCATCGTTTTGGAGCAAGTGCTGGTTGGAGGGGACAAGAGGAGGAGCGGTGTTTCATCTGCTCCATTGATGACGGCGGCGTGGCGCGGTGGAGACTCGGCACCTGATGAGCAGAGATGGACTCGCGCAGGAGGGTGACGCTGCCTGGCGTCGGCGGCAGTTGGACCGAGCAAGGTTGATGCAGCAGTACAGCTCTGAAGATGGATTGGTGGCAGCTGGCTGCGGGCGGCCTCATACCCGGCAGGGGTCCTGGTTGAGAAGCACGCCGGACTGGTGGGTGCCCATACCCGGCAGGCGTCCTGGTTGGGACCTCAAGTCTTACATGTTAGGTTTGGCTGCGTGGTCTGTTTGGTATTAGGCCCAGACTTTCAGCGCCCCTACATCAATTGGATAGGGATAGCGACAGATTTTGCTTTGTTTGGTGGCTTTAGACTTATTTCTATATGACTTTGTAAGGTCTTGTGTCAATAATTAATAAAATGGACGTATGCATCATTCAGATGCAGAGGCCCGGAGGTCGTCCTCCTTTAAAAAAAATGAAGCCCAGCTACGTTTTGCTTCAAAGTTTTCAACCGTGACTTGTTGCAGGAGCTTTGCGCACCGCTGCAGGTCTAATTTTGCGTCCTACTTCCCGTACAAGATATTCCAATCGTTAATTCAGTTCGAAACCTGAAAAGAATAGTAACTTGCTCAGAGGGCCACTTTTTGTGAAAACAAGCCAAAGTACGAGCTTTTCAAATACTCCAGATAATAGTAGCAATTCCTACCGAAAAGAGTTCCTTTTTTCACAGAACCCATATTCTTTAGCCTTCATTTCTAAATATTTATCTTTCTAGAGATTTCAACAAATGACTACATACGAAGCAAAACGAGTGAATCTATACTCTAAAATATATCTATATACATCCGTAAGTGATAGTTCATTTAAAATCTCTAAAAAGACAAATATTTAGGAACAGAGGTAGTATGTTCCAAACGTATCTAACTAAGGGACACTGGGAAAAAGAGATGATTAATAGCTTCAATTTTACCATAGAAAAGACATTCAGGTTCACATCTCCCCCCTCCATGCAACAACACATCTCTAGTCAAAATGTTTTATTTCATTACTAACCAGATAAAGGTTTAATTCTAAGTGGAATTTTGACTTCCCAGAGGAATCTGTTGGGAGCTTTGCTCCCCACCTGCATAGTCAAATAAAAGGATTTAACACTATAAGCACCTGAACTAGCAAGTAGCCGGAAAAGTTTATCTTCAGTGTCAGACAGAGAGGCATGCACACATGGATCAGCCAGCTTAGACCATTGCTCTGCTTTTTCTCCCACCAAGGCTCTTCTGAATTTTATGAGACTTTATCGGCTAGAGCATCATGGACTGTGATGTTTTGATCTAATGATATATTATACAATCTAGGAAAGGTCCTCTATCTTCCTAGAATACAATTTTTCCCCATTTCCAACACAAAATTTGCAACAAGACAAGAGTTCTTTTATTTTAAGCAACTCTTGCCAAAAATGAGAATGTCCATGTTTTACTTTACTTGCACCTAACCCAACGTTGATCCATGAATATATTTGTCCCACAAAAGTTTTTGCCACACTCCCTGCTCACTGAACAGCTTCCAAAGCCAATTAGCCAACAAAGCAATATTCATTGATTCTAAATCCAGCACCCCCAAACCTCCTAATTCCTTTGGTTGGCACACCGTAGGCCAAGCAACAAGATAATACTTATGCTTTTCTTTCTCTCCACACCATAAAATCTAGCTCTAGGCCTATCATATTTTTTATCCCTTTAAGGAGATCATAGAAAGGAAAGTATGAGCAGGGGCAAACTAGAGAAATATGTATTCACCAGAGTAGTTCTACCATCAATATTTAGGAATCTACCAAGCCATCACCGCATTATATTTTCCATCTTACAAATAGATGGATCCTAGTCACTGTTCTTTAACCTCTTCTCATCCATAGGCACACCCAAGTACTTTATTGGAAAATATTCCCTCCCAAGTCTAGAATATAGTTGAACGGCCAATTTCAAGTATTGTGTCATACCATACATGATCCAATTAGTTCTTTGATTTGTTCTACTATGTAAATAAATTGTGAATATGGTTCAACTAATGCACTACTAATCATATCGATAGCCAATTGTTTCATCCTCGTTGGGCCAAACTAAAGTTCAGTATGAATATATGGGGCTACTCGATACTAACAAATTATTTTGAAGACCTTTTTTTAGAACCTAACAGGATGCATAAAAACAAAAATACCGAAATTGTTGAATGGAGCTCGGCCTCTATCAAGGACGAATTTGAAATGATCAAAATTCATATTTACACGTTTCAATTTGTTTTAACAAAATACACATATAATTGAGACATAATGCACAAGTGTGTAAATTTTCAGGCATAACAACGAGTGCTACACAAAAACAAATCGGTGACTTTTTTTAGTAGATGTACTATTAATGTATTTGTTTTTTTCTTGCACATATTGCATGCATTTCAAGGAATTTCATCCTGAAATTTTACACGCATACACATCACATCCTTGTATACTTGTACTTTTTTCAGATTTTTCTAACCTGAGAAGTTCAAATTTGAATTTTCCAAATAAATTCGGCCTCCATGGAGGCCGAGCTCCAAAACACTCTACTGTACCATATACTAGGTAGGAGAAAACTTGTCAAACATAATACATACCAAGTCGTTTCCTATCGTATATGGTACAGTAGAGTTACACCAATTTATATTATATAAAACTAGTTGTACTAATAACAAATCATGATAGCTATTTATTACTCCCTCCGTTTCTAAATATTTGTCTTTCTAGATATTTCAACAAGTAACTACATACGAAGCAAAATAAGTGAATCTACACTCTAAACTAAGTTTATATACATCCGTATGTGGTAGTCAATTTGAAATCTCTAAAAAAACAAATATTTAAAAACGGAGGGAGTACATACCAGTCGTCGAGTGAAATGAGTGAAATGCCAGTCCATCTTCAAATGTCAAAACGTCTGCCAGGGTAGGAACTAGGAAGGGAAGGCCGGAAGGCAAGTTCAGGTTGGCATCTCAGCCGAAATGGCACGATCAAGGAAGTGGAATCCAGTTATTCATCAAGCTTCTGGATATTCGTTTGTTTGTTTTTGCCGGAGGAAGACTTAGATATGCGTTGACAAAGCTATGCCTCAAAAATTTAATTCTTCCGACCTTGCGAATTGCGGCGAAAAGCTTGTGTCCTGTAGAACATGACCGGATAACGACCAGAGAGATGTTCCGGTCGCATACACCTGGCCCGTGAGAGAGCTCCGTTGCAAGCTACAGACGCAGAGGCCAATTTGCAGACATGATGCTGTCTGTGGTGTAGCGGTAGAGGCTGAATAGTAGGTGAATATCGCTGTCCGGGCTGAACGTGGTACAACTCACATCGGACGGCCGAGAACACATACAGCTCCCGATCGCTGTCAGTCTGAACCGCGAGGACCAGGACGCTCGCGCTAGCTGCGCGATGATATACGGCGCGATGCTGACCCCGTGGATTTTATCTACGCCTCCGGCCTACACAGGTGATCTCAGCTGGGACGACGTTTTTTTTTTCTAAAAGGAGGAATCACCCCCGGCCTCTGCATTTGGGGGATGCATGCGGCCATATTATTTATTATTCACAAAGACCTTATAAGGTAATACAACAGTAAGCCCGAGGCTACCATCTAGACGACACCTGTCGCTACTCCTATCCCCTTGATGAAGGTGTGCCGAATGTCCGGGCCAAATACCAAACAGACATCGCACGAAAGCCTAACATCTAACTCCGGATGCCCCATCCAAGCCACATAGGCGGGACTGGGTAACACTCTCGTCCGGCGCACTCTCAGTGAGTACCACACGCACACGCTGCAAAGGGCCGTCACCTCCGTCTTCCCTCGATCCATCCTCAAAGCATGTACTGACGCATCGACCTTGTCAGGCCACTCTGCTATCGACGCCAGACAACGTCGACCTCCTGCGCGTGTCCCTCGCCACACATCTGACGTCAAGCCTCCACTGCTCCATGCCGTCGAGAACCACCGCCATGAATATGTAGAAAGAAACACCGCTCCACCGCAGATGCCATCCGCTGGTCCCTCGAGCCCGAGTGCATCTCCAAGAATGCCGCCCCCAAGGGGGTAACGACACATGAATGTCGCCGTCATCCGATCAACTGATCTAGGGTTTCCCCCGGAGGTATTGGGTGGGGTTGGGAACTTCACCTCGATGATGCCTTCATGAAGGAAACGATGATAAGAGCATCGTCATCACCGGCTCCGGCCAATGACCGAAGACCAAGTTTTCACCCGGATCCGTTCCAAGAAATCCACCCGACAACCTGTGCACTGTCTCGACCGCCTTCAAAGCCCCAGATCTAGCCGCCTAGATCTGGCGACCAACCACAACAGTAGTGCCACCGAAGGAGCCCTGGCGCACCAGCCACTGCCTGAATGCGCCACCACTGGAGCCTGGGAGGAGGGCTCCCACCCCACCTCGCCAAACCGCGAGAGCCGCCGGGATGTATCCCGCACACTCATCACCGTCTCTGATCTGAAGCCGATGCAGATCCGCCTTGAATATGGACTACACCACGCCATGCCGCCGTGGGAAGCCTGAGCTTCACCAGCCGCCACCTTCCAGGGCCGCCGCCCCGGGATCCAGCCGCCACCGACAGAACGCGCCGCCAACATGCAGCAAGCCGGAGGAGCCCCCGATCCAGATCTAGACCAAGAAGCACACCACGGCCGCCCCGCGCCGGCACGCCCCGCCTGGCCGCGGATCTGCAGCCACCCGCACCTCCACGCCAGAGAGCCGCCATCCGGCCGCCCCGGACGCATCCGCGCCGCGCCGCCCTGCATGGCTAG
>NC_057797.1:763677174-763686635 GCF_018294505.1 Triticum aestivum | reverse complement strand
ATCGAGCTTCTCTTCCGGCCGTTATCTGCAGAGACGGCAGATAAGTACGGGAGGCGAAACAAGCCGAGATTACCACGGGTTATGTATCTATGTATATGCACACTTGTCGTTGTCTTTTCTTCTTGTAAGAAAAAGAGACCACGGAACTGTGAAAGCGACACTCGGAATGGCGTCGCATCCAGCAGTCCCTTAATCCCGATAGGCATGGCACATCGATCGTGGCCACTAGTACGTGTTTGGTTGATGCTAAGTGGATGAGTAGAGCTGTCTGGCACCAGAATCATCATCGTCATCTCATCGGTCGAAAAGGAGCGAGAGAAACAGACTTTAGTTGGGGTCTGCTTTCCATGAACGTAGTAGCACAGAGGATTTAGCATTTAGCTGGAGGGAGGTGCTTCTAAATCTCCTTTTACGGGCAAGAAGAAATGCAAATCTTTGGGGTGCTCCGCAGCATCACATGCACACGATCACAACTTTTTCTAATTTTTTTAACACAGAGCAAACACAAGAACGCATACACACATACCCTATCTCTAGCATCTTCAATATATGGTCCAAATGTAAAAGTACTAACTTCTGGACCGTCTGAGGCCAAAAACACAGATTTAACAAACGATTCATATTAAAGAAAAAAAGATCGCGGCCTCCTTGTGTTGTAAACTACAACACCTTGCGGTGCAAATTTACATCACGAGGTGCATCTGGTCCAAAACCAGCCACTGCCCGCGAACGCCCAACCGCCAGTTTATTTCCTTTCCTTTCCGCCCGCCCGCGACCTCCCGCCCGTCTGCCGCCGCCCGCGAACGCCCAACCGCCAGTTTCTTTCCTTTCTGTCCGCCCGCCCGCGACCTCCCGCCCATCTGCCGCCACCGCCCCGCCCGGCTCCGTCCGCCACCGGCCCGGCCGCACGCCACCGCCGCTCCACCGCTCTCACCGCTCTCCGATGGCGTCGAAGAAGACGTCGAAGGGCAAGTCGGGCTTCTTCGGCGTGAGGCAGAAGCCCTCCGGTAACTTCAGAGTGGAGTTCTCCGACACCGGGAGGCATTGGTGGATCGGCACGTACCCCTCCGCCCACGAGGCCGTGCGTGCCTACGACGTGGCGGTGTGGCGTGCCGAGAGGCCTCGGAAGCACCCCAACTCCCCAGAGATCGAGAGTCGGGCGGAAGTGGAGATGCTTGTGCCGCAGGGCATCAAGATGAAGGAGATCCCGACGAAGAACAAGATGACGAAGAAGCCGTCGGTTGTCGTCAGTGCCGGCGAGACCGACGAGGAGGCGATGGCGAGGTTTGCTCAGGAGCATCCGGAGTACGTCCAGGCCGAGCTGGAGTACTACTGGAAGCGTGAGGCGGAGCAGAAGAAGAAGGGGGCGAAGAAGGAGGACGAGGTCGGTCCCTCGACGGTGATCCCCATCGAGTCCTCTTCCGAGGAGGACTGGGCAGACTTCTCGGAAGAGGAGGAGGAGGGGTGCGACGACCCGGAGAAGGAGGAGTTCTGGGCGCAGTTCCGCAACTCCGACGATGAGGAGTAGTTTATCTAGTAGTTTGAATAAGTAGTAGTTGAAGTCCATGTATGAAACTATGTGAATTTGATGTTTGAACTGTTGAATGGACTAGTAGTTTGTCGTTTTAAAAAATTTACATCTTTATTTTGGACTATCTATTGGAGTTGCTCTTTTGGACCATCAATTTGGACCATCTATTGGAGTTGAGCTTTTTTCGAAGCTCCAAAACGCATTTTTTGACGGTCCAAATTTTACGTCTCCGGTTTTAGACCGTCAAATTTTGGACCATTTATTGGAGATGCTCTAAGCACCTCTGAATGACGCTGGAATCCTGAAATAAATTCAGGAATAAATGTGAGCATCAGAACTTAAACCCTAGTGAGCTGGGGATACCACAGTTCCTCTAACCATTCAACCACAGGTTGATTCGATCACAACTTTTTCAATGGAAAGATGTCAAGTGTCATATTACCGAGCTAAGAAAAAAAATACCACTCCCTCTAAATTAATTGACGCGGCCTCTATGCAAGCTCTATACAATGTTGTATAGAGGTTACGTCAATTAATTCGAATCGAAGGGAGTACCTCATTTGCAAAAGATGGCGTCTTGCACGAAACACACTATGTAGGTGCACCACTATCTTTTGTTTGTATGCGACTTACCTTTTTAATTCCTCTCATAGCAAATAGATTGAAATGAAATGTCCCCCGCAAAAAAAGGAAGATTGAAATGCCAGTAACATTACAATTTACAATCAACGCCTTTGTCGAGAAGCTTGGTGAGCTTGTTGTCATTGTCGTCGGAACAAAGAGATGGGTACGGTTTTCGTGGAAGTGTCATCGTCGCATCTAGCTGGCTCCCCTCGCCTCATGGCGCCTTACGACGCATGCAAGGTGGGTGGGGAATGGGGGCATAGTTTTGGTTGATCATGGTTGTCATCATTATTATCGTCATGTCAAACAGAGCAAGAGAAAAAGACCTGACTGGGTCCTGCTTTCCATGAACACACTACTACATGGAATTTTCCAAAAGGGAGGTGCTCCTAAATCTCTCTTTATGTGGAAAAAGAATGCCAAATCTTTCCGGCTCCCCATCTTAAGCCCACGCTATCATAAATCTATCAATAAATGTTACACCTACAAAGATCTATCAGTACAAACTACTCCCTCCATTCTACAATGTTGTGCGCCCGCGCTTTCCGGGATTCAATTTTGTCCATAAATTGAACTATCGAGACCGACTGCGGCGGGAGCAAAAATTATATCAGATGATTCGTATTTTCGATATGAATTTAGTGATATAATTTTTGTCCCTGCCGCAGCAGGTCTCGTTGGTTGAATTTACGATCAAAGTTGAACCTCGGAAATTGCGGGCAAACTACATTGTGAAACCGATAGACTATCATGGAATGGTCACTAAACATATCAAAGTCAGAATGGGCAGTGAGTCAAAAGAGATTTCAAGCCCATATGAAATGTTGAAATGTCTGCCGGGAGGGGAGAAAAAACAAGGCAAGCCCGGTTTGGCATCTCGGCCGAAATGAGACGAGCAAGCAACTGGAATCCAAGTTGGATTATCCAAGCAACCAACCACTAATCAAAAACTTTTTTTTTGATAACCCAACCACCAATCAAACTGCCTGTCACTCATCTCTCACCTCCAACTATCCTATCGCGACCGTATGCACGTTGACTAAGCCACGTTTCTCAAAAAAGTCATACTGTTCTAGATATCATGGCCCCGCTGGAAATGACCGGCGCCTCTTGACCCCATCACGGCCGTCGGTTCCCCATCGGGCGGCTCCTGTAGCGCGCTGCCTCCCCTTCTTATGCCGTGGCAGAGGCCAAGCCTCGTGTCACTTGCTCTGCTCTGTCCTGCCTCCCCAACAACCACGAGATAGGCGCCCGCGGTCGCAGGCCACTGAAGCTAGGCTAGCCTCCCCGATCCGGCGGCCATGGAGAAGCTCGGCGCGAACCCGGCCAACTCCTGCCCGCTCACGCCGCTGGGCTTCCTGGAGCGCGCCGCCACCGTGTACGGCGACTGCCCCTCCGTCGTCTACGGCGGCACCGTCTTCACCTGGTCGCAGACCCACCGCCGCTGCCTCCGCCTCGCCTCCGCGCTCGCCTCCCTCGGCGTCTCCCGCCGCGACGTCGTAAGCGCTCATCCGTCCGTCCCCTAACTTGATTCTTGATTGCCGCCTCCGTCGTCGATCCCGCCGCGTCAAGGTGGATTTAATTGGATTGAATTGGGTTTCTGTCTTCTGATCGATGGATCGTGCGATGATTTGGCAGGTGTCCGTGTTGCTGCCGAACGTGCCGGCGATGTACGAGGCGCACTTCGGCGTGCCCATGAGCGGCGCCGTGCTCAACAGCATCAACACGCGCCTCGACGCGCGCACGGTGTCGGTCCTGCTCCGTCACTCGGGGTCCAGGCTCATCCTCGTCGACCCGGCGCTGGTGCCGGTGCTCGACGAGGCGCTCCGCCTCCTCCCGCCGGGACACCCGGCCCCGCGCGTCGTGCTGGTCGAGGACCCCCAGGAGAAGGACTTCTCTCCCGCGCCCGCCGCGGCCCTGACGTACGAGAGGCTGCTCGAGATGGGCGACCCGGAGTTCAAGTGGGTCCGGCCGGCCAGCGAGTGGGACCCGATGATCCTCAACTACACCTCCGGCACCACGTCGGCGCCCAAGGGGGTCGTGCACTGCCACCGCGGCATCTTCGTGGTCACCATGGACTCGCTCGTCTCCTGGTCCGTGCCGGAGCAGCCGACGTACCTGTGGACGCTGCCCATGTTCCACGCCAACGGCTGGAGCTTCCCGTGGGGGATGGCCGTGGTGGGCGGCACCAACGTCTGCCTCCGCCGCGTGGACGCCGCCGAGGTCTACGACACCATCGCCCGCCGCGGGGTCACGCACCTCTGCGGCGCGCCCGTCGTGCTCAACATGCTGGCCAACGCGCCCGAGGGCGTGCGGCGGCCGCTACCTGGGAAGGTGCACATCCTCACGGCAGGCGCGCCGCCGCCAGCCGCGGTGCTGGGCCGCACGGAGGCCATCGGGTTCGACGTCAGCCACGGGTACGGGCTGACCGAGACGGCGGGGCTGGTGCTGCTGTGCGCGTGGAAGGGCGAGTGGAACAAGCTGCCCGCGTCGGAGCGCGCGCGGCTCAAGGCGAGGCAGGGCGTGCGCACGCCCGGCATGGCCGAAGTGGACATCGTGGACGGCGAGACCGGCCGCAGCGTGCCCCGGGACGGCGCCACGATGGGTGAGATCGTGCTCCGCGGCGGGTGCGTCACCATGGGCTACTTCAAGGACGAGGACGCCACCCGGGCGGCGATCCGGGACGACGGGTGGTTCTACACGGGGGACGTGGGCGTGATGCACCCGGACGGGTACCTGGAGATCCGCGACCGGTCCAAGGACGTGATCATCAGCGGCGGCGAGAACATCAGCAGCGTGGAGGTCGAGTCCTTGCTCTACGGCCACCCGGCGGTGAACGAGGCGGCGGTGGTGGCGCGGCCGGACGAGTTCTGGGGGGAGACGCCGTGCGCGTTCGTGAGCTTCAAGGAGGGCGCGGCAGGCACGGTGACCGCGGCGGAGGTGATCGCGTGGAGCCGGGAGCGCATGCCCGGGTACATGGTGCCCAAGACCGTGGTGTTCCGCGCCGAGCTGCCCAAGACGTCCACCGGCAAGATCCAGAAGTACGTGCTCCGGAACCTCGCCAAGGAGATGGGGCCGACCCGCAGGGGCGTCAGCACCACCACCAGCAAGATGTAGAAGTATAACTAGATAGTGTCGTGGTCATCCTCCTCCTTGGCTTGGATCGGGTGCCCTTTTTAAATTGCTGTAGAAATTCAGGCTTGTGTCGTCTTGCTTCGCTTGGTCTGCAGCGCCTGGCAATGGCATTGGCATGTCTGCTCCGCAGATCAGCATTCAGCAAGCCTGTCTCCCTGCTGCGGCCGCAAGATTCTATTATGTGCATGATGCATGTCTCCCTGCTGGTTATGTGTGACATGAGAGCACCCTTGTGATAAACTTGTTTAATCAATCAACTGATAGGCACTGGACCGAGAATTCATTCCAGGGTAGGCCGCCGTCGTTCCGGCAATCTTTCGGCAAATTCGTTGTGGTTGTGCCGTGGAAAAGTGATTTCTTACGCTGAAATCATCATTGGTTAGAGACTTGAGTGGAGGAAACGGGGAGAAAGGTGAATCTGTGCTTGTGCGCCTTTCTCTTCATCTCTGCTTGGGGATCAGATGGATTTCGCTTATGCTCTACTTTCATCGTGTCTTTCTAATTTGCTCATGTCACCCAGCCTGAAAATTTTGACTCCGTTTCGAAAAGTAAAAAAATATCATCTGCAAGCGTTGAACATGAGCTGCTATCTAATTTTTATTTAGATGATAAAAATATAATCCTCCCAGTGTTCTGTATGATTCCATCTCGCGTTGCGAAGTAAAAACCAAAAGTTATTGAATGACGTCAGAGACCCCAACGCGGCGATGCCTGCTTGCATCCTTCCGCCTTTCATATTCAGATTTACATTTTCTCAGCCACTTATATTTGAAATGTTCATGATTTTAGGAAAATATTCACGAATTTCAAAAAAAACTTATGAATTAATTTTTTTGTTGAAATGAAAACAAAGTTCGTGAATTTGAAAAAATGATTTTGTGTTCAAAAAATTTGAAAAATATGAATTTTTCTTCGCAATTTGAAAAAGTTTACAATTCAAAAATATATTACAAATATTAGAAATGTTCACAAAAGTAAATAAATAAATGTGTCATCTTGGATCGAGTCCCCTTTTAAATCGCTGTGAAAATTCAGGGATGTGTCGTCTTGCTTGGCTTGATCTGCAGCAGCATGTCTGCTCTGGGGATCAGCAAGCCTGTCTGCTGCAGCTGCAAGATTGTATTTATGTGCATGATGCATGTCTCGCTGCTGGTTATGTGGAAAAATGAGAGCACTTTCACCTTGTGATAAACTTGTTTAATCAAGCAACTGATAGGAAGAAGCCATTGATAACCACTGGACCGAGAATCCATTCCAGGATAGGCTGTTGTCGTTTCGGTTAGAGACCTGAGTGGATGAAACCGGGAGAGGCAAATTTGACAAATCTGACCTATAGACGAAATCAAATCACAGAATGAACTGTCCGTCAAAGTATTTCACGCAGCTGACCCGTGGCGCCTAGCTCCCGGGCATTGCACTCAAAGTATTTCACGCAGCTGACCCGTGGCGCCTAGCTCTTAGGCGCTGCACTAGTGCAACGCCCGGGAGCTAGGCGCTGCACTGTATAGTGTGGCGCCTAGCTCTCAGACGCTGCACACTGTTTTAGTAATTTTCGGGTATGACGCTGGCCGTGTAGCGTCTATCTGTGAGGCGTTGCACAGTGTAGTGTGACGCCGTCGTGGCGGGCGCTATACAAAAGGGTCAGGCGTGTGAAATAGTTTTACGGGTAGTTCATTCCGTGATTTGATTTCGTTTATAGATCAGATTTGTCAAATTTGCCACCGGGAGAGAGGTGAATCTGTGCTTGTGCGCCTTTCTCTTCATCTCTGCTTGGGGATCAGATGGATTTCGCTTATGCTCTACTTTCATCGTGTCTTCGTACTCCGCTCGTGTCACCGAACCTGAAAACCGTACATCCATTTGGAAAAGTCGTCGTGGCGTGATGTTTAAAAAGTGTTGTTGAATTTAATTAGTGGAAAAGTCGTAGTGCTTATGCCAGATCATGAATTTAATTATTTTTTATTGAGTTAAAAATGTTAGTGATTACAAAAAATGTTAGTGAATTAATAAAAATGTTTGTGGATTCAAAAAGTGTTCACAAATATGAATATTTCTTCGGAAGTTTGAAAAACTTTCAGAATTCAAAAAGATTCCACAAATTTGAAAAATGTTCACAAAAATAAAAAAGTTTGCGAATTCAAAGAATGAATGATTTTTTTAATGGTCATGAATTTTAAAAAAGACTTGGATTCAAAAGGGTTTACACTTATAATAAAATCATGAATTTGAAAAAATGCTCACAAATTTGGAAAACTGTTCGTGAATTCATAGATGTTGGTGATTGAGAACATGTTTTTGAAGTCCGAAAAATGTAAATAGGAATGTTATGAATAGTAGTTTGCAGGACAACTCTAAATCCTACTACAGCAGGCACTCCCATAGGTGTGGCATGGGCATACCTTGTTCGTATTCAGAAGTTCTTACCTGTATACTTAAGCTTCATACTTATGCCTTAAACATACGTGCAGTTGCCTGAATGTTCATGTGCAAGGACGTGAGTACGCGGCATTATATCTGGGGCAATCTTGAGACTTGAGAGGTTGCATGCATCTTGTTGATCTAACCGGTAGCGAAAGAGTTGAAAAAAATCTGAAGTTGTAGGAGACAGACTGAAGGAAACACTGTACATAATTAAACAAGTCACTTTCTGGGAGATCCATCTGAAACACTGTACGCGACATTATATCTATGCCGTACTGGAAAATCATGCATATCCAGCTTTTGCAATATTCTCTAGGTAGTCTGCAAAGTTAATATCGTAACTTTTCAGTTTGCTGGTACTCAATCTATGTGATAAAACATTTTGTCGCAATGGTCAGGAGGACAAACCAAAACACTGATGTTTGTGCACATTAGCCTACAACCAGATGGTGTCAATGAGACAATAATCAACTTCAAATTGATGAACGAGTTGCCTCTGTTGAGCAGGGTGCAGCAAAAGCAAATAATATAAGGATGTCTGGTCAAAAAAGCTTGACACTAAGTTGACATTATTTCTTTCTTTTTTGCGAGTGAAGTTGACATTATTTCGTAGATATATGTCTCAAATTTAGAAATAGAATTGGTTAAATTTCTCCAATTGAGAAAACATAAATTGTGACATAAGTAACTTCTATTTTAAATATTCTTGACATACAAAACTCTAGTATCAATTAAATGTGTATTCTCTTCCTTTCTAAAACGTTTGGAGCAATGTCACTCCAATGCAAAAAATGCAGAAGTTTGATTTGCCTGGCTCTGGCAGCGTCGCTGAGAACAAGTCAGCGAACTGGGTCGACAATTGCAACGGTCCTCAGAAAGAAAATGAATTAAGTGATTGGGTTGATATCAGAGCTGTTTCTAACAATCAATCTGAGATTAACAATTTTGTTCCAGAGCAAGAGCCTAATCTTGCCCCTCAGACCCTGCTTCCGAATTTATTCCGTCAAAAATATATACTACTAGGCAGCAAAGTGTACCAAACCAGGACTCAGATGAATTCGATGGTGTTAGTAGCTACTCCTCGGGCCAAGATGTGCTGCTACCAGCAGTAGCTTGAAAGTAGTTGGCGAATAAAAAGAAAGCTCAAGCAAAGAATGGAAACATATGACAATGAGGTGAGCCTGGCTTATACTTTTATATTCAAATGAAACTATTGTGTGTTCAATATTAGGTAACTTTCAAATGTTCTGCTAGCTTTGAATTACTTGGGAATAGAAATCCAACATGCAAGTCACGACCACAAACATAGAAAAGGCTACAAACACATAAGTCCTAGGTTGGGATCTCCCAGCAGATGAAGGTTGTTGAGCAAGAAACACTCAAACTGGAAGCAAAGGCTATAGTTTTTCTGTTCCGTACCATAAGATGTTTATTGACCAGGTATATTTTGGTCGTTCATACTCAGTTTTGCAGGACATGTACAAAAAATGATCCCCATGTTAGACGATGAAGTTTTACAGTCCGTTTCATTTACCCCTTCCCTCACGGCAAAGCATGACCGACAATGAATTGCACTGCTACACCGCATCATTGGCAGCGCCACATCTTCTCCAACGACGAGCTCCACATCCATGTCTACGAAGCATCACGGCGGCGCGGGCTCTCCACTAGCCAATTCTAGGACATTGTCTTTGGCGTGCAGGTTCATTCACCCACTCCTTGGGCCTCGAGTGAGGTGCAGGTCCATTCA
>NC_057797.1:763665966-763676890 GCF_018294505.1 Triticum aestivum | reverse complement strand
CCTCTTTGAATGACTCAACACAACAACATTATCGACGGGAACGTAAGAACATTTAATTGACTGGGCCAAAGGGTTACAAAGAGATATAATATGAAAAATCAAAGTGAAGTATCAGGAGAAGAGGATTATCGATATGGTAACCCTCGCTCTCTGACTGGGCACAGGCAAGGGTGGCCTGCATGCCCACCACCCGGCCGTGCAACTCCTACTTGCGACACAGGAGGAAGTAGTCCGCTCACCGGTTAGTGTGGATATGGTGATGTCCTTTTCCTTCATTTTTCTCATTGCTACTCTTGTACTTGTCGCGAAAGTAGAACAGTCCGTAGGACATGAGATTTGTAGTCACCCATGCGAACATTTTGTTTTTTTGAAAAAACTGATTTTTTTGTTGTAGTTTTGCAAATTGTGAATATTTTTCTAAAATCCCAAAAAATAAAAATGTGAACATTTTTTTAAATCTTGAACATTTTTTTAAAATAGGAACATTATTTGAAAATCTGAACATTTTTTTAAAACAAAAACATTTTTAATTCTATAAAATTTAGGAGAGTTAAAAGAAAAACTCAAGAACAAAAGAAAAGAAGAAACAGTAAGGAAAGAGAAAAACCAAAAAAAAATGTGAATAAAAAGAAAACCGGTTCCAAAATTTTCTGAAAGGTTCCCAAAACCGGATCTTGTACTGCAGTCTGATTTACCAATGAGCCAGCCCGCCCACTCAGTCGCATGTTCCCTTTTGGCGCCTATTTGAGGCAAATCACCTCAAATAGAATTCGCCTGAATACAACGCGTTGCCTAAAAAAATAAACCTGAACACAGCGCCAACTCCAACATCGGTCATGCTCCTATTCCACGACCTGCGCAATGGAAAGCAAGCAAAGCGCACACCCGCTCTTGCTACGTGTGCCGGTCCGCTCTTCCCCGTTTCCCTTCTCTTTTTTTTAGCATCAGTACAAACATAAGCGCTCATATACACGCGCATACACTCATCTTTATGAACGCACACACGCACACCCTATCCCTATGAGCACCTCCGAGAGACTGAGCCGGCATATCATCTTGAGATTTACGAAGTCACCGTAGGCGCCTCGTCGTCGACGGGAACGTCTCCTCCTACTGAAAGCGCATCGCCGGAAATCCTGAAATAAATCCAGGAAGAATACCACTGTCCACCTAACCATCTTAACCACAGGTTGGTTCGCCCCTTCTCTTTTGTTTAAAACGTCGAATCATATTATTACCAAAACAACCGCAGCTTGACGCCCAATTTATATTCCGCGCATTAAACGCCAGTTAAAGTTCAATTCGCTAACCGACGTACATCCTCCACTACACTATGTATCTACATGGCCCTACCCCATGTGGCTCTTTGATTTTCCACTGTTTTTTTTCTTGAAACCTTTGCAATGAACGTACTGACGGTTTTCTAGGCAGTTTTTCCTTTTGGTTTCCCTATCTTGATTTTTTGCCGGTTTTCTCATTTTGTTATCATTTTTTATTTTACTCTAATTCATTATTATTTTTTTCACAAATCTGTGATTTTTTTTCAAATTTGTTTTTCTTTTTGCATATCTCTATGAACTTTTGTTCCTAATTTCATGAACCTTTTTTTCAAATCTATGAGCTTTTTTCAAATTTATTTTTCTTTTTACATATCTCTACAAACTTTTGTTCCTAATTTAATAAACTTCTTTCACATTATGAACTTTTAAAAAAATGCCATGAACCTTTTTCCCAAACCGATGAACAAATGTTCAACTGTCGACCGGTCAACATTGACCAAAAGCGAACAAGGTGTGTACCTGGCTAGCAATCGCGTCGTCACATGATGGCTGGCCCAGGGCATGTGGCTGCCAGAACCCCTAACCTGCACAGAAGGTGCCGATTGGAAGGTTTTTGCTTGACATGCCTGGGTGTAGCCTTACTCGAGCCGGTTCATTAAGAAAATACTCCAGTTTTAACAATATAGACGTTTTTGTTTTCCAGTTAGATCTCGTCACGTTGTGATTTATTTTTTGTTTTCAAAACTACCCTCCCACTCTCTCCCCCACAACCACTCTCTCTCTCTCTTTCTCTCTCTCTCTCTCTCTCTCTCTCGCAAATCCTTAGCTTGTCGTCGCTGGCCCTCAACCTTTCGAGTCACCGCCTCCTCTCCATTGGCCCAGTCACCCTCTTCAAGAACTTATTTTTATTTTCCAACTGGAGCAGCAGGAGGAGCTGGATCTTGACCACCGCCGCCAAATGCTCCACGTTGACACAACGGTTGGATCCAGAGGAGGAGGTGCAACTGGAGTTGCATGGAGGACACTGTCGTCAGGAGGAGTGGGAGAACATCGCCGTGAGGAGGAGCGGGACGACGCTCCCGTCACTCGGCCTCCCTAACCACCATGACGGCGACGACGATGCCGTCTTGAGGTGAGCCATGTACCGTGCTCTCTCGCTTGTAGATCAACATTTTTAAATACAATATGAACACTTTTTAAAAATGCGCAAACGGTAAGGATCGGCTAAACGTGACGATCAGACCGGCGTAGTGGATGATAAAGATGTCTGGTAGATAGCGGCTTCGTGTTGCGATCAGGCTGGCGTGCAAACATGGTATGGGGACCCGGCTGGATCAAGGATAGATCAAAATGTGAAAGCATCCATAGACCATACACTCGGTGCTGTCAAGTGTGAATCATTCACGATCACGGACGGACGAGAGTCGGTCAAGAAACAGAGAGAGACAGGAGAGAGCCTCAGGTGGAGCCCACCAGTGCCACGTGCAGACACAGTGTCGACTCACTCTCCTCTCCTCCCTCACTGAACGCGCTCACTCTCACTGGGGAGTGGAAAAGAGAATAGAAAACCACCGGGCGAAGTAAGGTATCCGAGAACCTTTCGGTTGGGTCGAGGACGACGAGCAGGGAGGAGCGGCGAAGACGATGCTGCACTTCAGCCATCCCGTGGTGCACCCCTCCCCGCCGGTGGTGGGACAGGGGCAGGCGGAGGTGGAGATGGTGCCACCGCCGGCGCAGGGGCAGGCGGTGCAGGTGGAGGGGCCGAACGGGGACGGGAACGCGCCTGCTGGGGTGATCACGAGGGACCCCTGGACGCGGTGCGGCCTCGTCTTCCGCCTCCTGCAGGCCGCCTTCGCCGCCGCCGCGCTCGCCGTCATGGCGTCCACCGACGACTTCTCCTCCGTCACCACATTCCGGTGCGACCTCCAATCCTTTTCTGATGGATGGATGGATGGGCGGGGCTCCCTTCTCCTCTCCTGCTCAGCAATTTTCCTTTTAGGAATTCAATTTTGGTTTCAGAACAACTGTCGCTGTCGTCCAACCAACCAACTTGCATTCAGTCCTTGCTAATTATCCAAAGTGAAATGCTCATATTTATTTGCGCATTTCGATATTTGTACTGTACGACTTTTTGGATCTTCGGTCCTGAAAGAGGCAGTACGATTAGATGATGCCATAGTGGCATGATCATGCTCCCTGTGATGTTATCTCAGCTGATTCATCTGAAAATGTTGTCTCAGCTAGCTGTCTTGTTTGGACGCAGCAATGTTTAGCAATTCTGCGAAAATCAGGTGTTTGATCTACAAATGCATGTGTGTCGACAATCTGGAATTCAGAATGGTGTGGTTCGGATGGACAATCATGTGCATACATTCCCTTCTTGAGGAAAACGTTTGAAGATCTGCATTTAGTGTGTTGCGAGTAGTACAGTGCATTGGCCAATTCTCCAGTACTGTCAACTGAAATGCTCATATTTATTCGCGCATTTCGATATGTCTACGCCTTTTTGGATCTTCTAGTCTGGGATCCTGAAAGAGGCAATACGATTAGATCATGCTCCCTGTGTCCTGTGATGTTATCTTATCTTAGATGTCATGTTTGGGTGCTGCAATGTTTAACATTTGTGCGGAAATCCGGAGTTTGATCTACAAATGCATGCATGTCGGCAATCCGGAATTCAGAATGGTGTAATTGTAATGGACAATCGTGTGCATACATTTCCTTCCTAAAGGAAAACAACTCAGAATAGGGGATTTTTATTTGTTTGTTTGCTCTTCTGTAGATGGACTTAATTATTCTTGTTCGTTTGAGCAGCTACCTCGTAGCAGCAGCAAGTGTGCAATGCCTGTGGAGCCTCGCCGTGGCCATTCTGGATGCCTATGCAATTGTTGTCAAACGTTCCTTCCGAACTGCCCGGGCTGTCATCATACTTGCCCTCGGGGACTGGGTAAGTCGTATTTTCTCCGCCAACTCAAGAAAAACAACAACCCATCTGCCATGCATTGTGTTTTGAATATGCAAATTAAGAATCATGTATATCTTTCTTTCTCCTAAAAAAGGTAAAAACGACCTGATTTGACCCGGATGTTTTGTCCGTAGGTCACAGGTACACTCATCTTCAGTGCAGCTTGTGGATCAGCAGCTATCACCACTCTCCTTTCCAATGATTTCGGAGCTTGCTCGGTAAATCCCTGTGGAAGCTTCATGAGCGCTACCGCCATGGCTTTCCTGAGCTGGCTTGCGCGTGTGCCGGCCTTTATCGGGAACCTTTGGACGGCGGTCCACCGAATACAAAAATCGTAGTTTGTGAAACAAGAACCGGGCAGTTTGCGCAACCCGGTCCCGTTTTCGTGACCAACTTCGACGCATCGACCGTAGCACATCTAACTATACTATGACCGGGAAGCAACGGATGGATACCCGCCGAACAAAGTATGTCAGCAATGTTTCTGTATAAATTAGGGAGTAACTTGATGTTTGAAAGGGTGGTTGTGCTGCTCTGGATTTTCTTCTTCTTTTGAGGATAGTATGACATCTTACTATATGAGGGTGGACTGGCGGTTGTTTTGGGGATGAAAAGATGGGTTACTTGTGTAGAGCTCAAGGTTGCTGATATGCTATATCTATCTGTTTATTTTGCTACTCATATATTTTGTTATTGATATATGGATCTTAGGTCCGGAGATTGATCACTTAGCACGGTCGCCACTTACGATCGCCATATTATTCGTTATTTTTCTAAATAAACATGCATATGACTCCAGTATAATCAATTTGCATCCTGAAGCCAGGAACAATTTGCACCTAAGCAAAAAGAGAATGCTTATTTGAGAAAAAACAGAGTATACTTGACTGATGCAACTTGCAAAGAATAGCTAGCATCCTCATAATTCTTCATCAAGTTCTCATCAACATCTGTCAGAACAACAAGTTTGCATGTATCATCATAACATAAGTAATCACAGGTTTCCCTGTCCTCATCCAGGTTTCCCTATCACAGAAATTGACTTGTGGGTGGCAAACTTTATTTCTAGAGTTCACATCTTTATCCAGATATAACGGTAACTCATACAACTAGAAAATTGTCAATAAAGTTTAATTAGTACGTCAAAGTCTCAGAGACAGAGGACAAGATAATCCATTAGTAGGATATCGAGAGGATGGTACGAGGGGCAGAAAGAAACTCAACCTGGAGGACACTCAAATTTTTAGGGATAGATGGCTTGTAGACCTCTAAGTCTCAGCAGTAAGCAACCTAAGGAAAGAAAGAACTGACCCCCAAAAAATATGTTACATAAAGAACAAATAGGGAAACCACACAATCTGACAAGTATTGATATCCTTACTCCTGCATGACAAGGTCTCCTGCAGGCTTCTCTCGTACAGCCATAAAAGAACTTAAACATATCGTCTAGAACTAAAGCTACAAAAGATAAAAGAACTTGTTTGTAAACCGAAGTATAAACTAACAAGAAATAATGTTATCTTAAGCATATCTTCTAGAAATGTCTAAGAATCTCAAGTCAAAACATACACATACCCTTTTAGGCTTTTACAACGAAGTTGAGCAACTGAAACAAACGTGAAGACACTAGGTTATGCTCCCGAAATAACAGCACATAAACTCTGACAAAAAAGACCATGCTGACTGATACATAATGCTCAGTTATGTTCATAGTGAGTTCAGTGTTAGCACCAAGCACTTAAGCTGTTAGATGGTGCCCATTATGTAGCAAAAATTTAAAAGCAAAACTACAATCATCAAGAACAACATAAAACATGGCAAACTGAAATTTTTAAAGAACTGTGAAAGAAGGAACCATTCTAAATCCTACTCCCTCCGTTCCTAAATATTTGTCTTTCTAGAGATTTCAAATGGTTACCACATACAGATGTATATAGATATATTTTAGAGTGTAGATTCATTCATTTTGCTTCGCATGTAGTCACTTGTTAAAACCTCTAGAAAGACAAATATTTAGGAACGGAGGGAGTAAGTTGGATTGGTCCTGCACTCTGCACCATCTTATCTATTTATTATTTCTTTGAAGGCATCTTCACTCTGTTAATTTTTAGGAGATGGTTGAATTTTTTTTTTTTAAAAACGATGGTATATCCAGCAAAATCTGATGAGGCAGCATGAGTTCAGTTAATTTTCAGAACAATTCAAGCCACGCTAGGAATACTGACTATTGTCCGTAAATGGCTGAGCAATAATTTGGGATAAACACATTTATGCTTGTACTTACAAAAACAACATTTAGGAAGTATTCTTCAGGATTTAAGAAGTATGCTTAAGACGAAAGAATCCATCTTTAGACATTTCCGCACATTTCGATTTCACAAGACGAGTAATCTCAGGCTCTCAGCTACACTACAACTACATCTTGCTGCTGCTGCTACCCCTGCGAGTGGGACCCATCTCCCAGGCGAGCTTCCGGAGCACGTACTTCTGGACCTTGCCGGTGGACGTCTTGGGCAGCTCGCCGCGGAACACCACGGTCTTGGGCACCATGTACCCCGCCATGCGCTCCCGGCTCCATGCGATCACCTCGGCCGCGGTCACCGCGCCTGCTGCGCCCTCCTTGAGGCTCACGAACGCGCACGGCGTCTCCCCCCAGAACTCGTCGGGGCGCGCCACCACCGCCGCCTCGCTCACCGCTGGGTGGCCGTAGAGCATGGATTCCACCTCCACGCTGCTGATGTTCTCGCCGCCGCTGATTATCACGTCCTTGGACCGGTCCCGGATCTCCAGGTACCCGTCCGGGTGCATCACGCCCACGTCCCCGGTGTAGAACCACCCGTCGTCTCGGATCGCTGCCTTTGTCGCCTCGCTGTCGTTGAGGTAGCCCAGCATGACGCACCCGCCGCGGAGCACGATCTCGCCCATGGTGGCGCCGTCCCGGGGCACGCTGCGGCCTGTGTCGGCGTCGACGATGTCCACCTCGGCCATGCCGGGCGTGCGCACGCCCTGCCTCGCCTTGAGTCGCGCGCGCTCCGACGCCGGCAGCTTGTTCCACTCCCCCTTCCACGCGCACGACACGACGTGGCCTCCAGTCTCCGTCAGCCCATACCCGTGGCTGACCTCAAAGCCCATGGCCTCCACGCGATGCAGCACCGCGGCGGGCGGCGGCGACCCGGCCGTCATGATCCGCACCTTCCCTGGGAGCGGCCTCCGCAGACCTTCCGGCGCGTTGGCCAGCATGCGGAGCACGACGGGCGCGCCACAGAGGTGCGTGACCCCGTGATCCGTGATGGCGGCGTATACATCCTTGGGGTCGACGCGGCGGAGGCAGACGTTGGTGCCGCCGACGACGGCCATCCCCCACGGGAAGCTCCAGCCGTTGGCGTGGAACATGGGAAGCGTCCACAGGAACTTCGGCCGCGGCGGCATCGCCCAGTCCACGAGCGACACCATGGTGACCAAGAAGATCCCGCGGTGGCAGTGCACGACCCCCTTGGGCGCAGCCGTGGTGCCGGAGGTGTAGTTGAGCACCATCGGATCCCACTCGCTGGTCGGCCGGACCCACTTAAACTCCGGATCGCCCGTCTCGAGGAGCCTCTCGTACGTCAGATCAGTGGCCGGGGCCGGAGGGAGCTGATCCTTCTCGTGGGGATCATCGACGAGCACGACGCGCGGGGCGGCGTGGCCCGGCGGGAGGAGGCGGAGCGCGTCGTGGAGGAGCGGGAGCAGTGCCGGGTCGACGAAGACGAGCCTGGAGCCGGAGTGGCGGAGCAGGACGGCGACCGTGCGCGCGTCGAGGCGCGTGTTGATGGTGTTGAGCACGGCGCCGCTCATGGGCACGCCGAAGTGCGCCTCGTACATGGCCGGCACGTTCGGCAGCAGCACGGACACCTGAAACGCGCAGTTGGGTCACGCCATGGATCATCATCCACCAATCCAATTCATGAATTCAGTTTCACTCCGACACAGAGGAGCTTGCGAAATGACGAGGGATGGAAGGGCGCTTACGACGTCGAGGCGGGAGACGCCGAGGGCGGAGAGCGCGGAGGCGAGGCGGAGGCAGCGGCGGTAGGTCTGGGACCAGGTGAAGACGGCGCCGCCGTAGACGACGGAGGGGCAGCCGCCGAACACGGTGGCCGCGCGATCGAGGAAGCCCAGCGGCGTGAGCGGGCAGGAGTTGGCCGGGTTCGCACCGAGCTTCTCCATGTCCGCTGCTCCTGCGGCTCACTCGGTGGGATGGCTCGTGGTAGCTAGGTGGTCGCACGCCACGCCCACGCCCACCAACCGTGTGGGTGGCATGGGACGGTCAGGCAAACAGTGCAAACGCTAGTGATAAGTGCTTGATCGCTACTACTACTACGTTTACAGCAGAAGATGCCACGCCGTTTTCGTCCCTCTCTGCATTTTTTGTACTGATTCAAAACGAAGTTCACAGGCGACGTGCTCCATCTTTATCTATTCATTCATGTGTTTTTACAGGCAGGCATGTTTTCTAGCGAAACCAAGATGTAGAGTTGGCACAGGTTGTTTACCCTTTTCTTTTTGAGCGGCACGACGCATTTCTGCAATGGAGTGCGACACGCAGTTGCTAGAGGTCACATGTCAGTTGGTTGGTCTTGCCTTGCCCCTTGGCTGTGCATGTCTACTACTCCTAGAATATTAAGTGCTACGTTCAGGCAACTTGCAACAAAGTTGTAGCAAACGTTTCAGTTGGACCGGGATTGGTAAAAGGAAGCATGCAGTCAAAAAGTCACGTTGGTGGACGGGTGCATTGAAGCCCTATATTTCTAATAGTGTCAAAATAAAATTTTAAAGTTGTAAAAAATTCCAAAAACAATTCCACATGTTCATATGGACGTATCATACACATGTGCAAATTCTGATAATAAAATAAGTAACCATGTGAGTTTCACATAAATGACAAAATCATGATTTTAAAAAGATGAACAACGCATGTATTATTCACTTTTTAGATATCGTCATTTTGTCATTTTGCATAGCTCACATGTTTACTTATTTCATCACCAAACTTTACACATGTGTAATATCCATCTATATGATCATGTAGAATTCTTTTCGGATTTTTTTCCAAATTTTAAATGTGATTCTTATACTATTTAAAATAAAGTCCTCCATTGCACCCATGTTCCAAAAATACATTCTAGCATGCAGTCCTATTTTCTTATCCTAAATCCTCTAAACACAACTTATTTTCTTAGCAAACCATCGGTTTTTCAGTTTTGCTACTTCTCAGGTGCCTGAAGTTTTTTTTTGCGCAAGTTAATTTTTCCCTTCTTCCTTCCATCTTGGCCGGACCTCGCCGTAGAAGAAACAACCTCGTCGGGGAAGAAGTAGCCCCATTTCTATCTTAGTGGGAAGCCACAACTCCATTATCTATCTTAGGTGTGGGGAGGGGTGCAGGAGATCGTCGGATGTTTTCATGGGTGGGCGTCGGGCTTAGAGGAATGGTCGGGGCGGTGGCTAGCAACAGTGGTAGGGGGAGGTTGAGGGGAGGGTGGGGCACGGTAGCGCCCACAGTCCATGGGTGGTGGAGGGGCTTAGGGCGTGGTTGGCTGGGGTCGTCGGGAGGAGGAGGAAGGAAGGGAGGAAGAAGATGAACAGTAGTATGGTCTATTTTGAGCGGCTAGATGAAAATCTAATGGTCCATAACAAAAGTAACGGATGCAACATTTTTTTGAGCACCTAACAAATAGAAGCTCCCTATGTTTTTCGACAATGGAAAAGTCAAGGCAGTGAAACAAATGTGAACAACACAAACCTCTCAGATTAAATGTAGATCAAAGTCCTTTATCTACCATTGTTTACAACTCATGTAACCTCGTGCAACACATCCGCTTCTATTGTTGTACCTTAGATGACACAAAAACCTAGACATTGATCCATTGTTCCATCACCTCCATTTATCAAAAAGGCAATCAGAGGCGAGTGGAACCAATAGAACACTAAGGAAACAACTTTTTTAATTAGTCTGAAATATCATTCCAATTTTTTCGTTCCCACCTTCGGAAAGGAAGGGCCTGTCTTCACACCCCTCTTATAATGGCCCTTATCGTTGCTCGCCCATATCCCACCTCCTGGCCGCCAGCCTGCCCCTCACCACCGCTTTCATTGATTGCCTTTCCACCGCAGCGAAACCTCCTCCTATTCCACCTGCCGCCCACCCTGCGTTGTCTAGCGCCACCTCGACCACCATCCCACCTGTCGTGGTTCTAAATCTGACAGTGAGTTTCCCAACAATCTAGCCCCGGCGATAATCCAAGTCTTCGCCTCATCCTTAATTGTGGCCACCACCCTAGAAGAAAGTGATGCTTTGGAGCGGAAGACCCTAGCGTTCGTTTCGTTCCAAATTTCCCAGCATATGAGCGTCTGTAGAGAGTTGTTGGCCTTCCTGGAGTTCCTTAGCATTCCATCATTTGAGGTCCACCATTGCTTGATAGTCTGGAGATTACTCCAGCCCGAAGTCGCCGATTGCATACCTAACCAGTCAAAAATCATGTTCCAAACTCTAATAGTGTAATGACATTTGAACATGAGATGGCCAGCAGATTCCGGTTTCCTTTTGCAGAGTTGGCAAAGACCGCAGTTTGGTCATCCTATGCAAAGCAATCTGTCCGCTGTCCAAATTCTATCTTGAAGAATGAGCCAAGATAAGAACTTG